>NC_079164.1:5153355-5360855 GCF_947568905.1 Ostrea edulis
TAGAGCCCGGAAACCATTGCGTCTACAGACGGACGGACAGACAGACGGACAACCCGATTCCAGTATACCCCCCCCCCCACAACTTGTTGCGGGGGGTATAATAAACTATTTCAAAAGTCTAAGTTATAGATGAATAATCAATGATACGATTTAAATCAAAATAGATGTGTGTAACATTTCACTATAAAGAGTTGTATGAAAATGTGATTTGTGGAAATAAATAATAATGCTATAATTCTAATTAGAGGCCTGTGATCTTAATCACATCCTAATTAGTGTTAGAGTCAGCCCCCTGAACTGGAGCATATCCTAATTAGTGTTAGAATCAGGCCCGTGAACTGAATCATATCCTAATTAGTGTTAGAATCAGGCCAGTGAACTCAATCACATGCTAATTAGTGTTAGAATCAGGCCCGTGAACTCAATCACATGCTAACTAGTGTTAGAATCAGGCCCGTGAACTCAATCACATTTCAATTAGTGTTAGAATCAGGCCCGTGAACTGGATCATATCCTAATTAGTGTTAGAATCAGGCCCGTGAACTGGATCATATCCTAATTTGTGTTAGAATCAGGCCCGTGAACTGGATCACATTTTGATTAGTGTTAGAATCAGGCCCGTGAACTGGATCACATTTTAATTAGTGTTTGAATCAAGCCCGTGAACTGGGTCATATCCTCATTAGTTTTAGAATCAGGCCCGTGAACTCAATCACATTTTACTTAGTGTTAGAATTAGGCCCGTGAACTCAATCACATTTAATTAGTGTTAGAATGAGGCCCGTGAAGTCAACCACATGCTAGTTAGTGTTAGAATCAGGCCCGTGAACTGGATCATATCCTGATTAGTGTTAGAATCAGGCCCGTGAACTGGATCACATTTTGATTAGTGTTAGAATCAGGACCGTGAACTGGATCATATCCTAATTAGTGTTAGAAGCAGGCCCGTGAACTCAATCACATGCTAATTAGTGTTAGAATCGGGACCGTGAACTGGATCACATTTTAATTAATGTTAGAATCAGGACCGTGAACTGGATCATATCCTAATTAGTGTTAGAAGCAGGCCCGTGAACTCAATCACATGCTAATTAGTGTTAGAATCAGGCCCGTGAACTCAATCACATGCTAGTTAGTGTTAGAATCAGGCCCGTGAACTGGATCACATTTTAATTAGTGTTAGAATCAAGCCCGTGAACTGGATCACATTTTGATTAGTTTTAGAATCAGGCCCGTGAACTCAATCACATTTTACTTAGTGTTAGAATTAGGCCCGTGAACTCAATCACATTTAATTAGTGTTAGAATCAGGCCCGTGAACTCAATCACATTTTGATTAGTGTTAGAATCAGGACCGTGAACTGGATCATATCCTAATTAGTGTTAGAAGCAGGCCCGTGAACTCAATCACATGCTAATTAGTGTTAGAATCGGGACCGTGAACTGGATCACATTTTAATTAATGTTAGAATCAGGACCGTGAACTGGATCATATCCTAATTAGTGTTAGAAGCAGGCCCGTGAACTCAATCACATGCTAATTAGTGTTAGAATCGGGACCGTGAACTGGATCACATTTTAATTAATGTTAGAATCAGGCCCGTGAACTGGATCATATCCTAATTAGTGTTAGAAGCAGGCCCGTGAACTCAATCACATGCTAATTAGTGTTAGAATCAGGCCCGTGAACTCAATCACATGCTAGTTAGTGTTAGAATCAGGCCCGTGAACTGGATCACATTTTAATTAGTGTTAGAATCAAGCCCGTGAACTGGATCATATCCTGATTAGTTTTAGAATCAGGCCCGTGAACTCAATCACATTTTACTTAGTGTTAGAATTAGGCCCGTGAACTCAATCACATTTAATTAGTGTTAGAATGAGGCCCGTGAAGTCAACCACATGCTAGTTAGTGTTAGAATCAGGCCCGTGAACTCAATCACATTTTGATTAGTGTTAGAATCAGGACCGTGAACTGGATCATATCCTAATTAGTGTTAGAAGCAGGCCCGTGAACTCAATCACATGCTAATTAGTGTTAGAATCGGGACCGTGAACTGGATCATATTTTAATTAATGTTAGAATCAGGCCCGTGAACTGGATCATATCCTAATTAGTGTTAGAAGCAGGCCCGTGAACTCAATCACATGCTAGTTAGTATTAGAATCAGGCCCGTGAACTCAATCACATGCTAATTAGTGTTAGAATCAGGCCCGTGAACTCAATCACATGCTAATTAGTATTAGACTCAGGCCCGTGAACTGGATCACATTTTAATTAGTGTTAGAATCAGGCCCGTAAACTGCATCATATCCTGATTAGTGTTAGAATCAGGCCCGTGAACTCAATCACATCCTAATTAATGTTAGAATCAGGCCCGTGAACTGGATCATATCCTAATTAGTGTTAGCGTCAGGCCCGTGAACTCAATCACATCCTATTTAGTGTTAGAGACAGACCCGTGAAGTGGACCATATCCTAATTAGAAGCCCATGAACTCAATCACATCCTAATTAGAACCCAGTGAACTCAATCAAATCCTTATTAGTGTTGATTCTGTACCTCCACTTACAAAAGATTTTTAATGTGCATCTCGGGTACGAGTTAATACTAGACCTTTAGTAAAAACGAAAGTAAATTGTATGACGTATGCAATTTTTGTGTGTTTGAGTTCACGGAACTTCCGATTGTATCAGTTCACGGGCTTATAGACCCTGCCATTAGCGATGAGAGTCCCCTAGGCTTTATTCCGAGATACTGAACAGTGGTTGGCAGTAAAATTATTTGAGACAATGATCAGTTCAAATGATTAGCTATTTTACAAAGAACAATGAAATCACGCACAATTATAGAAAAGTTTGATCAACTCAAAATTACTCACTTCAATTACTCAATATTGCTCAATGTTTGTCTTTGCTCAATTTGACTCTGTATTAATGAGATAAATGTAGCGGAAGTAATGGTAAAGGTGAGTAATGTATCATTCCTATGTAAAGTATTTAATACTGACTTTGTTTAGGAAAGACTTATTCAGCCACGTCTATACCTTACCGTTGTTAAGCTTTCTCTTTTAATCGGTGTTCTTCTTGGTCCAGAGATGTGTGTGTAAACTGATGCTGATTGTGAAGATTTAAGGTGCAGACTGCCCAGTAGGGGCCCTGCTACACTAGGTTTGTTGCGGCGAGGCGACGATGGTGGTCGACCTTCGGATCCCCTGGAAACAGGGACGGGTCTTCTTGAAGATCCAGGGATGGTTAGGTCCTCCAGAAGGTAGTGGATGGGTCCATATCCTCTTCCCAGAGTCCATCGCCCTAGGATTCCCACAGTATAGTCGGGTGATGGGCTTCTTGAAGGTAGCTTGCTATTCTTCATCTGTGGTCGATCGACCTTCGGATCTCCCTCAGTAAAATCGGGGAGACGGTCTTCTTGAAGACTGTGTTTAGGAGGCGGCAAAGGAGGAACGGAGGGAGCATCCCATCGGATCCAGTGCAGAAACCCACCAGCTCTGTGCTTGAATTTGTCTAAATAATTTAGATAGTCGCCTAAATTTCCTTAGTTACTGGCTGAAAGCAGAAGGATAGTTGTGTGTATGCAAATGTATTTATGGCCGAAAGTGTTTAACGTGGAGTTGACAAGGCTCGCACGTCCATTACTTTATGAGAAAGCCATAGAAGACGCGTTAGACCACTGTCTTTAATAGATAGTTGGCCTCTTGCATCGATGCGTTATTGTATAAGGATTTACTTGATAAATTTAAGTGTATGTGTGTCTAATTTAAACTATAATACAGAGAGCTTTATACCCTATTATGGAGCATACGCTTATTGATAATACAGGGAATAGGATTCTGAATCCTATATTTTATCCAGGATATGCCTGGATATATTAAAATAGCTTAATAGGCCTAAATGGGAAATTTAATATTAAGGACTTAGGGGTTTTGTGTTTGATTATTGGCTGTAATTTGTGTTATTTTAAGGCAAAACATGCATGTTAGTATTACTGTTTATATTTTTATTTATTTGTGGGTTTTTTGTTGTTTTTTTGTTGTTGTTTTTTTTTGGGGGGTTTTTTTTTTTTGTTTTTTTTTTTTTTTACATTATATAAAAGGAATTAGTTGAGAAGGGTATGTTATTTGGGTAAAAGTATAAGCATAAACTGCCAAGGTAAGTGATGTGTTTATGGTATGTCTGGGTGTTTTGGTGAATAAATCTTAATGGCGGTGGGCATGTGTTATTGCCGGGAAACTACAGTTAGCAGAAGTGACTGATACCTGCAGTAGCCCTTAAAGGTTAAAATGTATAACTGTCAGCCACTTCCGTTACCAGAGGTGTTGCTTCAGGAGTGTCAGACAGTTGAGGGTGTAAGTAAAGCGTTAATGAGACATTTGACACCGGCCCAGGGTTAAGCCCCGGACCACTGCCAGCAGACAACTTCTGACCTGACATAGTACCAACGCCACATAAACCGCTACGATGATAGAGAATAATGAGAATGAGAGAAGATGCCACCAAAGGCAAGTGGTCGAATCCTACCCCAACTGGGGCATCTCTACAATAAGATAAGGAGTTCGAGCCAAAAGCAATTAGTAGAACTTAGATATTGAGTATGGATGGATGTGATGCAGCGTATCCATGAGGCAATTGGCACCACCACAAGGTTAAGCCCCGGGCCACTGCCAGCAGACAAATTCTAACCTGACATAGTGCCAACGCCACACAAACCGCTACGATGAAAGAGGATGAGAGAAGATGTAGCCAAAAGCAAATGATCGAATCCTACCCCAACTGGGGCATCTCTACAATAAGATACGGAGTTCGAGCCAAGAGCAATTAGTCACACTTAGATGTAGTTAGTATATCCTGTGGATGTGATAAAGTTTAATATTGCTGGTACGATGGTGCTAATGTTGCAGGCGGATATGGTTAGTAGGGTGTAAAGGTCAAAGGTAGTGACTCCTGCTGCATGTAGTGTTTGTATGAGGCTTGTTCTATAGTGGTTGTGAAGTGGACAGTGTAAAAGGTAATGGGCGATTGTTTCTGGCAGTGTGTACATTTGTTGTTTGTGTGTCTGGTGTACTGACCTAAATCGCCCAATAGATTGGTTGTTCCTACCCTCAAGCGTGTGATGATTTTGTCATAGTGTATACAAGGTGAAGATAACGAACAGTGATCAATCTCATAATTCCTATAAGTAATACAGAATAGGTAGTTGGGCAAACACGGACCCCTGGACACACCAGAGGTGGGATCAGGTGCCTAGGAGGAGTAAGCATCCCCTGTCGACCGGTCACACCCGCCGTGAGCCCCATATCTTGATCAGGTAAACGGAGTTATCCGCAGTCAAAATCAGTATGTGCCAAGAACGGCTTAACAATCGGTATGAGACACGTCAGACAGCATTTGACCCAATGTGAGGTTGTATTGACGAACTAGATCGTTATAACGACCATAGAATTTGCGAAGTGCTGACTTCAATCGAGACTGTTGAAACCCCTGTACCATCAACTTGTTTGTCAGTAGCTTACCTCGATTTAAAAACTGTAAACTATGTTAGAGTGATATTTGAGAGGTTTTGAGGATGGGTTGGATTAGATTTTAGATATGAGTTTGGTGTTTGAGTTAGTTGTTGTTTGTAGATGCCAGTTATAGTGCGATGTATGTAGCTGTAAATTTCTCTGACCCCTACCAATATGTCATATCTAACCATGTTATGACCTAGTGATTGTTTTGCAGTGTTGTCGACAGTCTCGTTTCCTTGAATGCCGACATGTGAAGGTATCCACTGGAAGTGGATGTGTTGGTTATATTGTGTGGAGTGATGCAAGAGGGTGAGGATGGAGTTTGAAATGTTTGTAGTGTTTGTAGTGCACTAAGGGAGTCACTGAGAATTACCGTTCTCCGATATCCCTTATTGTGAATGTATTTGAGTGCAGCAATTAGAGCGATTATCTCCGTCGAGTAAACAGATATGTTGTCCGTGTATCTATACCCCTCCTCTATGGGACCGCTGGGGTCATAGATGGCTGCACCCGTTTTGCCTGTGGTGGGATCTTTACTTCCACCAGTGTAGATATTTTGGAAGCCTTGGTAGTGTATGTCTATGTGTTGCAGTGCAATTGCTTTGATTTGTAATGGGTTACTGTGCTTTTTGGTGATTGCACTGCCGATATTGGTGCAAACTGTAGGAGGAGGAAAAGTCCATGGAACCATTGGTAGCAATTGTTTGGTTGGTGACTCAGGTAGCCCATAAGTGTTTGCATACTTCCATATTTGGTAACCAAATCGTCCATTTCTCTTATCCTCCCCAACCTTTCGTTGGATTTGATGTCAGTGTATGCGTATGTATGTGGTGCTTGCAATAATGTATTTGTAGGATTTGTTTTGTCAGAGGAGACCCTAACTAACCCAGTACCTTAGAGAAAGTTGTAGTCTGCGTAGGTTAAGTGGTAGTTCTCCCGATTCCAGTAGGACTGTGCTTTTGTCTGTTTTGTGGTGATTTCTAAGTGCAATTCGGAGTGCCAACTCTTGGATCCTGTCCAGACTTTGAAGATATGTCTTGCAACCTGAGTTGTAAGCCTGGCATCCGTAGTCAAGTGTAGATTTGTATAGCATTAGAAGAGTTTGTTTGTCAGCACCGAATTTTGTGCCTGAAACACAATGCATAATATTCAGCATTTTGCAGCATTTAATTTTGAGTTTTTCGACGTGAGCTTTGAATGTCATATGTTCGTCGAAGATGACTTCCAGAAAGGTTACTTTTGATTGTACCTTGATGGGTTGATTTCTTAGGTAGAGTTTTAGCTGGGATTTGTAGTTAGTGTGCCTTGGGTTAGTTTTGCCAAATAAGACTGCGACATTTTTAGGTTGCGATAGCTTGAAACCCCACTGGATGGACCAGTTTGAAATTGAGTCTAGAGTGCTTTGAAACCTAATGTTGATGATTTTAATAGAGCGACTTGTGTGGTGAATTTGCGAGTCATCTGCAAACTGGAAGAGATCAGTCACTTGGTATCGTTGTTTATGGCGTTGTATTGTGGATGATAAGTCGTTGATCATGAGATTGAAAAGTGTGGGACTGATAACAGAACCTGTGGTGTACCATTGTCCAAGGTGTGCGGATCCGAATTGGGCTGGTTTACTGTGACCTGTATTTTCCTGTCTTTGAGGAATGACCTGATGAAGCAGAGTGTGTTGCCAGTGATGTGGAACTGATGACGAAGATTATATATAAGTCCATCATACCAGACCAGATCGAAGGCTTTAGAGATGTCGATGAAGACCGCTCCTGTGTATTGACTGTTTGCCATTCCTCTTAGTACTTTGGTTTCCAGCTGGACAAGATTGTCTATTGTAATGCGACCTGGGCGGAATCCATTCTGTGCAGGGTCGAGTTTGCCTTGTTTATCAGGAACATGGTGATTCTTGCCTAGTTTAGGTATTGGAATGACTATGGCATTTCTCCAGCATGTTAGAAATTGTTTTTCTTTTTAAATAGTTGATTGTAGAAATGAAGTATAATGTTCGTGAAATTTGGAGGGAGGTGTTTTAGCACGAAGTATGTAATTTTGTCCCCTCCTGGTGCAGTGTTTTTGTCATGTGTGAGAGTTTGCCTGAGTTCGTGCAATGTAAATGGTAGATTGAGTGTTCCAGTGTTGGGACCTGTGTCTTTGACGTGGAGTTTGTGTTTGAATCGGTCCCTGATTAGTGCATATGCTAGATCAAGGTTGCTATTGTAACTAGCTTGTTGAAATGTTTTAGCAATTAAATTTGCCTTGTCTTGTGAGCTGTATGCATTTTGTATTCTTGGAAGAGTTGTCCTAGTGTTTTGCCTAAACTTGCTTTGACCTTTCTCCAGACTGTTGTTGTGTTTGTACGCCAGTGTAGTGTTGAAATAATGTTTTGCCAGTGAGTTTGCTGTTCTTGGAAGATGACATGTTTTGTTTGTTTACATGCTCTGTTGTATTCTGCCTTGGAGATGTGTCCCTGCTGGAATTCCTTAATCCTTAAAGGCTTTCCTGCTAGCTTTCCTGGCTTGAGTGCAGTTGTCTGTCCAAGCAGGGTTAATTGGCCTGGTGACTGTTTTACCTGAAGTTCTGGGTATGGAGTGTCCAGCTGCTTGAAAAATAGTCTTGTTGATATTGTCTAGATATTGATATATGTTGTTATACCCTATAGCTTCGAGCTGATTGGATAGTGACTGAGCATTATCATTGGCTAAAATCTAGCTATTTGTTTGGTCAGTGTATCGGTAACTTTCAATCCACTTCCGAATTCACAACTTTACCTCGAATAAAGGAATACATTTATCACACAGAGATAATGCCAAATTCGTTTCAATTACTCCAACCCTTACTCACACTTTTTTATTGTGACATGTACAAGGGAAGGGGGGGGGGGGGTCAGAGCAGACTCCATAATGAAAAGTGGGGATTCTGCGACACCAGCTAGTGTCGTTGCTTTGCCTACCTTCTACAACTTTACTTCTAATCAAGATATGATTCAGTTATCGGATGAGCATTCTTCAAGTTAATCATAACCATGACGCAGATTTGAATTTTGTGTATTTGTGTGCTAACTTCATGCGCAAAGAAATCGAATGACAAGGATGCGACTGAACTCAAAGTGATGCTTCATTTGTAAATATTGCAGTTTTTACACGGCAATAGCTGGTAGAATATTCATGTAATAACCGAATGCTAGCGTTTTGGATGGTAGATCCGCGAAATAAAGTTGTATAGCTTTCATTCATATGTTGATTTAATATATCCCTGTGAGCTCGAAATAAAGGACATCACAGAGTCGTGCACTTCTGCTTCATACTTGGATATTTTATTGAAAGTAGACATTAACGGCAAACTAACAACTCAACTGTATGACAAACGGGATGATTTCAGCTTCTCAGTCGTCAACTTCCCACATTTATGTAGCAATATTCCATTATCACCTGCATATGGTGTTTATATATCTCAACTGATTCGATATGGAAGAGCTTGTTCTGGGTATAGTCAGTTTTTAAATCGAGGTAAGCTACTGACAAACAAGTTGATGGTACAGGGATTTCAACAGTCTCGATTGAAGTCAGCATTTCGCAAATTCTATGGTCGTTATAACGATCTAGTTCGTCAATACAACCTCGCATTGGGTCAAATGCTGTCTGACGTGTTTCATACCGATTGTTAAGCCGTTCTTGGCACACTGATTTTGACTGCGGATAACTCCGTTTACCTGATCAGGATATGGGGCTCACGGCGGGTGTTACCGGTCAACAGGGGATGCTTACTCCTCCTAGGCACCTGATCCCACCTCTGGTGTGTCCAGGGGTCCGTGTTTGCCCAACTATCTAATTTGTATTACTTGTAGGAGTTATGAGATTGATCACTGTTCGTTATCTTCACCTTGCATAAGGTACATGTAGGTAATGCAGCGACACTAGCGGATGTTGCTGAATTCTAACTTTTCAATATGGAGTCTGCTCTAACCCCCCCCCCCCCCCCCCCCACCACCACCACCAAACATGTCAAATCGCCAATCGTTTGGGTAATAAAATTGATTAGGAAGCTCAGCGGCGTTTGGGCGTAAATAAGCGGGGGCTTATATATATATATAAGCACTAAAATGACCAACAACACGAACAACAGTGAATTGTCAAATTTTCGGGACAACCTTTCCTTTCCTCAGGACGATAAAATATTTACATAGAAAAGAAACCTAAATAGAAAAGGAAACTGAAACTAAAACTTATCAGCTTTTGTAGCTTAGTTACAGTTTTAGTTTCCTTTTCTATGTAAGAATTTTATCGTCCTGAGGAAAGGACAGGTTGATCTGAAATTTTGACAATTTTGTTGTTCGTGTCGTTGGTCATTATTGGTGCTTTTTATATCTTTTTTATTTGACCTCGTATCTACTATTATATCCGACACTTTGGATGTTGGGTGTTGTTGGATTATAGTGTGATATATATATATATATATATATATATATATATATATATATATATATATATATAATTTATACGGCGCCAATTTTGATGCACCAGATGCGCATTTCGACAAATGATGCCGCTTCAGTGATGCTCAAGCCGAAATTTTGGAAATTCGAAATAACAATAAACTTGTAACAGCTAAAACGAATGCTAGAGTGCCAAAAATAGGAGCCAATTTCATTCAAGGATAAGAGCTATGCATTAGAGAGACAATCCTCCATTTCGAAATGAATTTCTAAATTTTATCTCAGCAATTAAATATACATCCGTATTTTCAAGGTAGTAACGAAGAACTTAACTACTAAACCGCCTCTAAGGTGAGAACCTCGTAAGTTGTAAGAACTTGTGTTCAAACCTGCTGTAATAGAATAATTATGTTCAAACCAAACCCCTTTCGCGGCACTTATTTTAGCGCCATATTTTGTTGACCGATATACTTGAGGTGTTCCTGGAATTTTTTAGGGTTTCTTAAAACTAAAGACAATGTGGATTTCATGGCTAGAAAAACACATCCATTTAATTCCTCGTTACTAGGCTAAATATATGTGTATATGTTGAACATATTTACAATCCTAAAAAGAAATAACCCCCAAATAACAAACACTAGATGAAACCCCGCGCAATGACATTGCATTGAGGTAGGACTTTTTAATGCGTGTTTGAATAGTTGTTCACATGTACTGAATGTAAGATATATTTAATTCAATTGAATTTAAAAACAATTTATGAATGATTGCATTGCACGTATTACTTCTGCCAGAGTTATTGATATCGATAAAACTGAATTATTAGGAAGTCACTTGGATCTCAAAATTAAATGTTTTTATGTAATATAAATTCTCTCTCTTTCTCTCTCTCTCTCTCTCTCTCTCTCTCTCTCTCTCTCTCTCTCTCTCTCTCTCTCTCTTGAGAATTAAATAATGATTTTACGAATGCAATTGTAATCCGTCATGCCGAATAGTTGACCAAAGACAAAGTGAACGGTCGTTTATAATTTCAAAATTTGAAACTCGGTATTGCGAATGTGTTTATAATGTTAGGTTTTGTCCAGTGCGACAATTTAAGAATAAAATTGTGAATGCACGTCGTTTCTTCCCGTCAAACACAATGATCAATTAAAACGTAATGCACTACATGAATGACAAACAGAAAAACTGCTATATTGTAAACAGTAGCCTGATTCCATAAGGCTCACTATACCTTGAAATAGTGTCTCAAATCAGTATGAAATGATTTAATCATGAAAGATATGATGATATATCATAAGTATGTATGTCGAAAAAGGCAAAATTATGCAATTTTTGAATTAAAAAAAACAACAACAAACAACATTTCCAAACTTCATTCCATCAGATATGAAATAAAGACTTTGTAGGATTTGAATTCGGGATCTGCAGTTCACCAGCCCGATGCTTTAACTACTGACCAAGGATGATAGATAATGAAATCGATTGATGCAAGTAATTTCACAAAACATTTAAACACCATCTCGTGACGTGACATGAGTATCGTGACGTAATGCTATAAAGAGTTGAAGGTTTAGCGAAAACAGAACGGGTGACATAGTCTTTTAAAAGCTTTAACTGGACTGATTCCCGATTTCCCCCAAATTTTTTTTTTCTCTTTTAATTATCAAATAGTTTTTTTTTAAAATATGTATTGATAAAATAATGAAAATCCTTTATACTGACAATTTTGAACAATTCGAATTCACCAATTTGCTCTCAACCTAGCTTTGAAGATCATCCGGACTTCAAAGGTTTTTTCATGCTGTTTCTGAGACTTTTAAATGCATATTTACATCACGTGATTTTAAATGACATTAAAAGTGCTGTGTAGGAAAATATTTTTATACTCCTTAGGGGTTCTACACTCGCCTTTCAAGTATGAGATTATTCCCTGCTTTTTGACAGATTTTTCTGTGAAAATTCACGAGTAAATAAGACAATTGAAAATGTATCAAGTATAAGATCTAAATCGCCCGCCATGTTGTTGACGAAGTCTGGAAACATGTGACTTTCGTTGTCATCGGTGGGCGGGGCGTGGAAGCGTGAATTCATGTAATATTGGTACATTTTAGTTCACCTCCAAAAAGTTGATAAGAACCAGTGGAGTCACATTCTCAACAACTTAAAGGGACTGGTTTACGATTTTTGAAAAAAATATTTTTCATATTTGATGTCAAACATTAAAAATATAACTGATTAAATGATGACAGTCAAAATTTTGAACTTCTGAACACAAGAATAAAAGCAATATTTTAGCCTTAAATCTGTGTTATGTAAACATGAGAAAGATATAATAAACTTAGATCGATATCCATTTCTTTTGAAAATTTCGTAAACATAATATACCGCAATCTTTGTTTACAAAACAAATAATAGACTCTCTAAAATGAGCTTCTGTAATGATGTATAACCATGATTTTTATGTGAAATCTTTTAAATACATTAGACAATAGATTTTGATCATTAAAAGTGACAAACAAAATTTTGGGCGAAATCGTGAATCAGTCCCTTTAAAGTTTACATCCAAGTTTGTTATTTCTTGTTCCGTGAGGATCCGAGTTAGAATAGAGCCTCAGTACCCCTTTATTTGTCGTAAGAGGCGACTAAATGGGCGGTCCCTTGGATGAAACAGCAAAAACCGAGGTCCCGTGTCAGAGCAGGTGTGGCACGGTAAAGATTCCTCCCTGCTCAAAGACCGTAAGCGACCAGTGTAGGTCTACCTTTGCAGCCCTTCACCGGCAACGGTGACGTCGCCATATCAGTGAATTTTTTTTTCGAGCGGGACGTTAAACAATATACAATCAATTAATCTTATTTCTGTAGATAAGTGAACTACACTCAAGAAAACTTCTAGCATGAAAGGTAAAGAATATCAAAACTCCTAAAAGCAATACAAAATAGAGAGTTGGGCAAACATTGGACTCCTGAATATTATACACTGTATATTAAACTTTGAATATTGCTGCGGTCCAATAATTCTTGCCATGCAATGCTCTCAGAATGCTTGTTTGATTTATGATTTTGAACTGTTGGAGCCAGTAGGAATTGGAAATCTTTGTTTTTATTTACTCAGAACAGAGAAGTAAAGTTAGAGGAGGACGAGGATCTGGAAGTTCCGATGACAATGGACCTCGCAGTGAGTATCAGTAAATTAGAGGATCTGGACGTGCCGATGACAATGGACCTCGCAGTGAGTATCAGTAAATTAGAGGATCTGGACGTGCCGATGACAATGGACCTCGCAGTGAGTATCAGTAAATTAGGGGATCTGGACGTGCCGATGACAATGGACCTCGCAGTGAGTATCAGTAAATTGGGGATCTGGACGTGTCGATGACAATGGACCTCGCAGTGAGTATCAGTAAATTGGGGGATCTGGACGTGCCGATGACAATGGATCTTGCAGTGAGTATCAGTAAATTAGAGGATCTGGACGTGCCGATGACAATGGATCTTGCAGTGAGTATCAGTAAATTAGAGGATCTGGACGTGTCGATGACAATGGACCTCGCAGTGAGTATTAGTGAATTAGGGGATCTAAACGTAAAGGTCAATGGTCAAACTTGACATAAGAAGAGACTGTCCGCTCTATATCTTGAAAATCCTTTGCTTGACAGACATCAAACTTGGTACACTGGTACATCTTTAGGAGTAGATAACCCCTATTAATTATCAGATCACATAGTGAAAAGTCAAGAGTCAAACAACTGGACATAGAAATATACTGTCTCATACTTGCTTCATACTTGGGTGTTTTAACGAACAGCTCAACATTATGACAAACGGAATGAAATCAGCTTCTCTGTCATCAACTTCCCTTATCTATGTACAGAGTAGCAATATTCCATTATCATCTTCATACATGAAAAAATGTTGTGGAGTTCTACAGATTTCGATTTATAATCGTTAAAATCATATTGCATTGCGTGTTGAATTTTTTATCAGTCACCCGCATTTTTAATTTAAAATAAATAATTTATTTCTAAGATTTCATTATGTCCACAGCAGTTTTCAGATAGCTAGGTATTTCTTTGGTTCACGTTAGATACCCATTATGATGAATTGAAGATAATTATGTCCTTGTAATAAATCGACGTTTAAGACCCACCCGTCTGCCCCCTTATCTATAAATAAAGCATCAATGCTTTCCTAAGGGAAAATAAAAAAAATTAGTGAATTTATAAGGTAGGCATTCTTCTCAAATTAACAGTCTTTTAAATATCTACAAACTTTTTTGTTTCATTTAATTGAAATATATATTTTCATTAAAAAAATGCAATTGATCCGCCACTTACTGCAAATGAAATGCGTCAGACTATCATGATGACAAGAGCATCGCGATAAATTTTCTCTCAAGGTGTCAGATTACATGGTATTTTTAGAAGGGTTGTGATTCGTTGTTATTTTTGTGTGGTGTCATAATACATATTGCTGTATAGATTAGACCACGCCCCCTTACTGGAACCTTAACTGTGCTGCGAGGGCTCAGGGCGGATGTGACCGGTCCACAGGGATGCTTACTCTTTTAGATACCTGATTCCACCTTTTCCATACTCAGGGATCCGTGTTTGTCCAACTCTCTATTTTGTATTCTTTATAGGAGTTATGAGATTGGTCACTGTTCATCATCTTCAGCTTTGCATTAAGCCATTTCAACCTATTATACTTAGTTTTTTACTTTTAAAACTAGGAAACGCTACTTTATCAGAGAGAGAGCCTGTGGAATTTTTATTGGAGCTACGACCAACAACATCCTTCAACACAGAAAAGACAGCTTCAGCATTAATTTGCTTTACTGTTGCGGTAGATGGGATGAAATTTGAGGGATATGGCAAGACAAAGACAGAAGCTCAACATGAAGCAGCAACTGCAGCTCTTAAAGCCCTATTCAATATTGTTTGTACTAAAGGTACTGTAGAAATGTTTTAAGAATTTTATATTGCTGCCTAACCTGTTTGTATGTCTTTTACAATTGCTCTATTGGTGTTTTTTTCTACAAAATAGGACTGGAAACGACTGAGGCCGACTCAGACAATGAGAGTATTGCTAGTGAAATATCCCTTGTGGGGGAGAGTGCAGATCAAAAGCTGAAGGAAGTATCAAGAAGAGATTCAAATCTTAATGATGTTCGAGATCAGTTGGAAAAAGATGTGTTCTCTTTTCTTGTAAAAGAATGTGGTGGATGCACCAGTTTGAAAAGATTTAAAGAGATGTACAATTCTCTACCTGAGGACTTTGATGAGTGGTTATTGAAGAAAAAGAAAATACTAGCTGTGTATAAGAAAGAAGGAAAACCTACGTATATTGCACCTTTCTTAAGAGATGCAGAAACTTGTCTTCATGAATTAGGCCTTGGAAATAGAAAAAGATGTCAACGGAGAAATTGCAATTATTTTCATGTTTGCATGTGGAACCTCAATGGTATGTGCAAACGTGGTGACAAATGTACATATGGACATACATTCACCTCCGGTAACAACAAAGAAATTAAATGCAAACTGGGACTGAATCGATTTCGGGATAAAGAAATTCGCACAATATTAAAATGCAGATATCCTCAAGTGTGCCCAGCATCCCACTGTGAAGCGAACACTCCCGAGGAGTGTCCATTTCTTCATGTCTGTTACAACTATATTCGAGATAAATGTCAAAATTCACCTTGCAGCAAAGGTCATACTTTAGATGATCCTCACAACAAATGGGTTTTATCTGTTTATGGAATGTCACGATGGCCTAGACAACAACTTGCTCGCTTAAAAGCTGTGGTTTCCATTCACCGTGGACCAAAGAGAAACACAAATGAAGAAGATACATCATTGGAAGTTGATAATCACGAAAAAGCTTCAGATTCCCTCAGCTCGTCAGAAAATTATTTAGCAGAAGGAGGTGATAATCCTATTGATGAGAGGGTGAAAAATTATGAAATAGAGCAAAATAAAGGAGAAAGCAAAAATGAAAGATCGGAGGAAGTATACAAGACCAAGCTTGAAAGACGAAATCGATGGGATAAGCCAGTTGAAGACACTGAATTCATGGCTGCTGTTACAACTAAAAATAATCCAAAGAAAAAACGTAAGATATTTTTTGTTAGTGAAAACGAATATTTATCTTTGTAATTTTCGTTTAAAGGAAAGGGACATCTCTATTTTTTGCAGCCCCGTCGACGTCACAAAGTCGGGGAATGAAAGATATACCAAAAATTTGTTTGGCGTTGAACAAATCCAGTGGACCATGTCCTGAAAAGTGTAGCAGGTATCATACGGAACTCCCCTATGAGTGGCAGATAAAGATATACGGAGAATGGGTCTGTTTTACAAGCAATGAAAACCAAAAAATAGAAAAGCAATATTGCCAACTATCTGATACAGTCGAAAGCGAGGTAAACTGACAAGCTTATGCATCTATTTAAAGAATATCTACTACATCATCAGTTGTTTCATCTTTCAAATTGATTGTTAGATTTTTTGCATTGGAATCGATTTTACAACTTACAAATGTCGATAGAACCAACACCATGTTTGCATTTAATATTTCAGACAAAGCATGATGGTAGAGATTACAAGATTCGACTTAATTTTCCGGATAATTATGGACTTTTCATCGAAATTGACGGCGAGCCTTTTAGTGGTCCTGACCGCCACATCATCAGACGTCTTTCCACAAAGTCATTTGCTGATAGTTTGGAAATAGCTTCTTCTGGTTCTTTTCACACGCAGTGGAGGTGGTACTATAAAGACAAAGCGGATGTCTGGATTCCATATGAAGGGGTATGTTTTCATAATGCCAAATCAATCCAATAAGGACTAAACTTATTACATAAAAAGGTGGAGAGAATACGATACATGAATCAGAATACAATTAAGATGAAGGATTAGCGACAACATGCCAAACGCTGCAATGTGTGATTTTTTTTCATGTGTTTCGTATACTTTTTCATTTGTATTATTAAAAATCATCGATCACTGTTCGTTATCTCCACCATGTATTGTATACATGTATGTATAATTTTCATTTTTATCGTATGCAAAGATGAAGATAACAAACAGTGATCCATCTCATAATTCTTTATTTGTATTCAATTGTTTTTCCCATTTTCATTCTATGTATTTTGTTTGTGTTGTATAATTTTTCATTTCAATCGTATATTTTCCATTTATGTTGAACAGCTTTTCATTTTTATTGAATAATGTTTTTGTATATAGATTCAAATGAAAAATCATACAAATGATTAGGCAATCACAACGGAAAAGTTCAAATATTGCAAATTTTGACAAGCCATAATTAGTCATGTCTGCCTTTATCATTAATGAAATGTTTTTACGAAACCTAATTGCTACAAAACATTAAAAGTTACATGCAGTCTTAAATACGCAATATTTCATCCCATATGTCATTTCTGCATGGCATGGACAGGGAATGCTCACTCCTCCTAGGCACCCGATCCCACCTCTGGTGTGTCCAGGGGTCCGTGTTTGCCCAACTATCTATTTTGTATTGGTTAAAGGAGTATGAGATTGATCTCTGTTCGTTATCTTCGCCTTTCATCACTAGTATTGAGGATGGCATATACTGATATCTTTTTACCAAGTATGAGACAAATTCTTCAACAAATATTTTTTCCATGGCTCTGTTCTGCCGATTTTTAAAAGTTCAGTTAGCGAGACATAGCATAAAAAAAATCAATTATAGAAGAATTCTTGTAATTAGGTAGGAGTATAAGATATCAAAGTTGACATAAAAATAAGTGGGGTTCCGCATACACTACGTATTCTTTGATAATGAAGTCGAACAGTCTACTGGAATTCCCATGGGCACAAATTGTACTCCTTTGCTAGCTGACCTATCATTATATTCTTTTGAGCCAGAATTCATTCAAAAGATTCTATTTGAAAAGAAATAACTTGCTGTGCCTTTATTTCAACATTTATATCTATCGACGATATTTTACCTATTGACAATGTTGATTTCCATTCCATACGTTGATTCGATGTATCTTAGTGATCTCGAAATAAAGAATATTACAGTCTTCCATATCTGCTTCACATTTGGATATTTCATTCAACATACAAGTTTCAACACTCGTTTGAAGTCAATATTTCGGAGAGTCATAAGGTCGTTATGATGATCTTATTTGCAAATAGAAAATGTCGTTATGTCGAATGCTGTCTAACGTGTTTCATACCATGATTTGGTCGTTCTGTGGATACTAATGTTGACTATGGCTCACAGAAACAGGTGCTGACAAGCAAAGGTTATTTCAACAATAAGCTTCATACACCAGAAATAAAGAAAAGAGAGGATAAGGAAATGAAGAAATATAGACATTTGAGATAAGCCATCAATAAAATTCAAATGTGATGGCTGATCTCCATGATAGTGTTCTGTATGACTTGCTGTTCGATGGTGTTTGTTAGTAACAGAAGAAATAAAAAAAGATATTTGAGACATGATACATTTTAATCTGTTAATCACATGTTACTTTGTAGGATGATTTTCAGTCCACTTTGGAGTTAAAATATCTGAAAGGACAGAAGACGTATGTATTTACCAGACTGAATCATGGATTAAAGTATCGAATAAGTTTCTCTGAGATGCAGGAAACCAACTTAGATACACAAGAAGCTCAAGCTATACGTAGACGTCCATTGTTTATTTCATTTTCCGATGTGCGTGCCAAGAATTAGTAAGTTTTCCTTTATTTCACATGTTAGCAATATCATATTATTTGCCTTCTTTAGACTAGGTGCTACCCATGATTGTGGGCCATTCATTTCTTGTCTAACTGTGAGAGTATTTATTTCTATTTTATCTCACGTGTTTGTCCAACTATCTATTTTGTATTGCTTATACAAGTTATGATATGCATCACTGTTCGTTATATTCGCCTTCATGGTACATAAGAATACTAAATGCTACATTCAATCTGAATTTAGTACTACTAATTGCAGTTTGAAATCTGTGAGGGTTACCATTCTTCATCCAGTACCTCCTGGTTGGTGTCTATGGGATCTCGCTCATGATTTCGAACAAGTGGAACTGGAACAAATTACAGAAGAGTTTAAGAAGATTGAGAAAGATTTTTTCACATCGATGAACTACAAATTCTTCAGAATAGAGAACATATATCGTGTACAGAACAAAACTCTTTGGAATGAGTATGAAAAGTTAGTTTTCTCATTTCTGATTTTGTTCAAAAAGGTTGCGGTACATGTAGCTCAGTGTTAGACCGTTCGCTTCGTAATCGGGAGTTCGAGTCTCGCTCGTACCATGGCCGTGTCAAACTTAAGACATTAAAATGGGTAATGATTGCTATTTCGCCAAACACTCGGCATTTAGAAATGAGAATCATGGGTCTTTCGAATATGACCTTACAAGCGGAGGTCCCTTGTCGCAGCAGGAGTTGGCACAATAAAGAACATAACACAAGGCTACGATATGTCTAAATTTGTGGTACTTCACCTACAGCTAGCTGGTGACGTCTGAATATGAATGAAAAAATCATCTATCAATCAACGAATCATTTTGTCCAGTGTATGTATGTGCGCGTGTGTATTTACGTAAGTATGTGTGTTTAAAGCTTATATAAAGTACTGTTATATAAGTATACGTGAAACACGTTTCGGTGGGAATATAGTATTTTGCTAATTAATCGGTATGTTTGTGTACCTATTCTTTCCGATATTATCCAACACTACCTCACATAAGGAATCTGAATTCTTACATGTAGATTTCCAAATTCCCAAATTGAATGAGTATTTTACGTTTTATGCTTGACGCGCAAAAGCACGAGAGGAGATAAAACCCGCGAGGTCCCTGTCACACAGTAAACGGTCTATTCACTGAGACACTATAATAAAATCAAATTCGCTGATAATCTAACAAAATAGAATTGCATTTCACTGGTTACCTGATTACATGGTCAAACTTGAACAGAATGAACCTGAAAAAAAACAACAACAGAGAAACCAGGACTCTTGAAACAGCTTTTTCCTATCCTTATAAATCAGTAACATGTATTTGGGTTTTTAAAGAAAATATTCTAACATGTTGTATCCCATATATAGGAGAAAAGAATTCATGGAATTTGACATGAAGAAGATAGAATCGAGAATCGAAGGAAGACATTTGTTCCACGGGACAGGCTCCATGGATGAATGTTATGGAATATGTACCAGCAACTTCGATCTTCAATCAAGTGGTAAAAATGCTACTGCGTATGGAAAAGGGTTATAATTCAATGTGAGTGCCAAACACAGCCATAGTTACACGATGGGGCCACGCCGGGCTATGTTTCAGGCCAAAGTGTTGGTGGGTCGTTACGCGAAAGGTGAGGAAAGTGTGACCTCTCCTCCCACCATCCCAAATGAGGATCACAGGTGATATGACTCGTGTGTAGATAACGTACAGAATCCAAGCATATTTGTCGTGTTTGATAGAAATCAAAGTTACCCGGCATATTTGATTGTCTACAAAGAGAAATTGGGATCTTCGAAACCTTTCTCGGAAACCTCCTTTTGTACATTAACATAAATTTTACTTGTTTCATGTTTTAAGAAGATTTGGAAGCGTAATGATCAGAAGAATAACAATACTGGATATAGTGCAATAATTCATTGTTTTAAGTAATAGTACGCTAGCTTTACTTCATTATCTTGGCGCTCGTGAAAGTAAATCAAGATATGAAAGTCACGAATGTCTGAAATTAAAGTGTCGAATATCGTAAAAACCTTGACATTAGCACTTCTCATCACATTCTATGATATTCCCTTGTATTCCGTGTGTTACATATACCTGTGTTAAAGGCACTATCATGGATTGATATTTTGCATAAATCACACTTTTGTATACAAGTATTTTCTGTACAGCTTCACACAATTAATTCGAACCACAAGGCATTGATATGTGTATGGGATTATTTTATCAAAAAACTTTAAAACAACTGTACTCCCACACATCCCTTCCCCAAATACAGAGAGGAAAGAGAAATATATCTACAGTCCCGGAAACGTTCTTCTTTCCCACTTGAACGGTGAGGGAACAGTGAACGCACGGTGATCGAACGGTGAACGCAAAATGATCTATTGGCTCGTAATGTTTCGGATTTTCCCCTGGGATTTTACTTATTTCATAATCAAGTAATAAAATACATGTACATGTCTATTTCATCAATTAATAAAAAATGAATTAAACCGGAATCGTGATGCAGCATAATTAACAGTTCTGGAGATTTTTAATGTAATATATTTTTGTACAAGTACCGAGTACACATATATATATTTCATGAAATTATCGCAAATTGTACATTAATACACGCAACAGTCATACACAGACAAAAGTAAATTTCGGAAGTATATTGTGTATACCATTACATGCACAGATACATTTAATGCATGGGTATATTCTACATGCGTCGTAACATCCAGGATTTACAGGTGTTCATGTATGGCTTCAAACTTTACAAGCTCGATCGTTTGGGATACCTGTAATTAACAAACACCCCCGAAAGGAGTCAAGATAGATGCAGTAAACAAACAATACGGACAGTATACCCTGTGTCAACACCTCAACACTTCTAACAGTATTAAATATTCCTACTTACATTTTGTGTCGTTCATTTGTCGCAGCTACATCGACCCGAGGAAATAATCCTAGAATTTATGCAAGTACAAAACTTACTATTTTTATTATTAATGTGACCATAGATTGCATTTAGATCGAGCAATATTTGTATAATGTTTAAAGACTAATGCAGAAACGTACCAGATAAACTATTACATCTTTGCATTAAGGACAAATGTTACAAAAGTTTCAAATTTGGCAAGAGTAGTAAATATCAGTTTATTGACAATGTCTTTCATAAATATAGGGGAAAATAGCTATATCAATTTGACATTCTGACACGTACATACGGTACAATGTACATTATGTAGCATCGGTTGTTTGTTTTTATTTTTCAAAGTAGGGGGAGGGGTGACTTGTTTAATACTCGTGTCAAGCAATGCAAAATAATTATAATAATTTGTGCTTCTGCCCAAACTTGTAAATGCTAAATCGTCAACACAGGGGAAAAGGTTTTCATTACCTGAAACTGCCTTATTTTTTGTACTTGGGTTAAATTCATAACGACAAACTCTTATATTCGTCTCTCATTAAGAATTTTTTGAATAAAAGTTCAAATGAGCCTTTCGGCATTCACAGTGAATAATCCTGACATTTTGTACTTCAAAATTAAATTTCTGATATAGTAAGAAAGTCTTCTTCCACTTTTACGCACACGTTCAATTTTCATTTTTGCCTTGCTATCAAGATTGGTCATTTCATTTTGGTGTTCCGAATGACAATGAAAAGATTGAACGATGAACGAACGGTGAGCGCACGCTGAACGCTTTGTGAACGGTGAACGAACGGTGAGCGCACGGTGAACGCAAAACTGTGAACGGAGAGCGCACACAGAACGCACGCTGAACGTACGGTGAACGCACGCTGAACGAGCGGTGAACGCACGCTGAGCGAACAGTGAACGAACGGTGAGCGAACGGAAAAATGGTAAAATAGAACGTTTCGGGGACTGTATACCTTATCAGGAAAAATAAGCTACAATTTCAATACAAAGAGTATATCGTTTATAACGATTTAGAATTAACTTTAGTGTCTTTCTAGTGTTGTGCGCACTGATTTTGATTACGAATAACTCCGGGTTTTTTTTTTTTTATCTTTTATACGGCTGATATGAACAGAAAATTCGTTTATAAAAAAACCCAGCCAGGATGATAGTAACGAAAGTTTTTACGTTACTATCATCATTCATTTCCGTTACTATCATCTTCGCTGTTTTTTCAACGACGAATTTTCTGTTCATATGAGCCGTATAAAAGATAAAATAACACCTGATCGTAATTGTTGCTAGTGTATGATATTTCTTAACTACATATCATTCGCAAATAATCAATACAAATAGATATAATAAGTAAACGTGGTCTTTCCGGAATTTCCTTCCGCCATCTTGGGATGATAGTAACGATCGTTACTATCATCAGTTTAATACCAGTGATGTTGTGATATTAAGCATAAACACTCGTATCTGGTGGCTATTTTACAAATCAATCGTAAATCGTAAACTTAGTCGTAAATCTGAACGTAGCACATGCGACCTTTTTGCGTACAGGTACGACTTGGGATTTACGAACAATATTGATCATAACTCTACGAGTGGTCTACGACTCTCGTAAGTGTTCCTACTTGCACGTAAATGAGCAATATGACCACCATACTGACCCTACTTCACACCATTTGTGGTAGTATTTACCTGACTGAGTTTATTGAAAACGATCACAATGACTTGCATGAAAATATTGTGTATCGGAGCCCAGATTTAAAATTAATCACAGTTATCCTTCTTTGCTACGCACAGCAATATAAGGCAATAACTTCATCGCTTCACTCTATTATTCCACTATCACTAATTCCTACTGTAAGGGGGATAGTCAATAAGTATGTCGAACGTCGCATGTAAAGATACCGAAAACGGGGGTGGGGATTGTAGCCATATTTGCCTGCGTCACCGTTAGTGAACATGTATACATGTACATAACATTAGACAGAATTTTCAAGATGCAATAAAATTCTTGTAGGCATTTTCAGATTGTGTTGAAGTAAAAGTACATGCATATACTACTTACTTACATTTCATTTCGTTAGGTACCGAAAGGCGTTCGAATTCATGTATTCCCCAATTAGTTTATTTAACTACCAGAATTGATCTCAAAAGAAGAATTTTTTTTCTTTTGCAGAGCAGAAATAAATGATTACGGGTTTACGTCGTTTTTGGCAATATTTCCGTCATTTTACAGTGGCAGAGCTAAAATGAATTCATTTTGAAGTACATCTTGATCAAATGCAAGTGCGGAGTTGTTCCTTTAAATTCTTCAGCGTCATTAGAAAAAAAAAAATGATAAAAAAATTAAAACAATGCAGGTTTTTTTTTTTCTTTTAAAATGAAAAAGTGAAGATAACGAGAGAATAATGCAGGATTGTGTTTTATATTTATGAAAAGGTGACTACAGCGAACAGTGCTTAATCTCTAAATCAGTACATGAAAGGTGAAGATAAAAACAGCAGAACAGCTTTTCTTGTTGACTTAGATTTTTCATACAAATACAACGCTACCTTTCTTCTCCGTTTGCTCCCCACCCCTCAACTTTCAATAACGACGCTAAACTGTGTCTGAACTCACTATATATCTCATAGTAAGTAACGTGTGCTTGTGCTTACTAAAAAGTTGTCCAAGTTTACGCAGAAAACGTGATCTAGTTTGGCATTCTAAATATTAAAACCTCGACGGAATCAGGGACGACATAATGGTTACAATATTATATATTCTCGCGCGTACGCGGGGTTTCATTCAGTTAATGTGAAATTTCTACATACAGCTGTGTGTCTATTTCCAGTGTGTACCCTTTGAGCCAGATGTACAAAATGAAATTATTCCTGAATGAATTACACCCAAACCAAACAGTAACCATTATGACATCACAGAAATGTTAAAACATACGTTTGTTATAGTTCTACAATGCATGCATGCGATTTCTCTGAATATTCATATATTTGTGAATAAAGTTTGTACGTTAAAATATTTTGGGTCTTTTCATAGTTTGTGTTGTGAAAGGGTTTACTATTCCTTGTAAATAAAAGAAAACTTGGTAAGCGATGCAATTCTACACCATACAATTTGTACACATATGTAGCAATGCAAAATGTAATAACCAGGCACGTAAGTATAGGTGGGGTAGGGAGCCGAAAAAAGATGAATAATTTGTTTGTCAAAATATCGTGCCAAGCACAAAATAGATAATAAACAACATTGTAGCACAAACTCAGATTTGGAAATTCTCATCAATTACTAATATTTTATTTTGAATTATTGTGGGATTAAATGAAATTTGTGCTATCAATCAGTGAGAGCAATATTGAGTTACTGTGCTCTTTTCATGAATTCACGATAGCTTTTGTGTTTTTTATATGTATATAAAATTTATTATTTTAACCTAACCCCACCTCCCGACCGCCCCCCCCCCCACCCTCAAAAAACCCCAATCAACAACAGGTACAGATTTTTGCGTTTATTACATTTTGCGTAGTTACAAGCAGGTATAGAATATTTTTGATTATGTACTTTAGTGCCAGAATAAACATGCAATGTATGCGTAAGTTTATTTTTAGACCTTTAAAAACTGACTTTAAACTTCTACGTAAATCTTAATCTTTAGGTAAGTGTGTTATCCATTTAAAACGTGACCCTAATATGTTCATGTATGTAGTTACTCTGACATTATTCTATTAGTCTTTGGTCTTGCCAATCCTGTATTAAAACATACTTGTAATATTTGGTAGTGCTGTTTCAGTAAAATACATTACAACGCTTATATATATGTACACTGTATTACTGTATATGTATGTGTTGTACATTCTTTATCTCAATAGAGCTGACTTGAATTGTAAGTAGAAAGGTAGGGCATTTTGTAAACATATAGTACTAAACATCATCAGAAAACACATCATTAATTACCACAAGAAGCATCTGAAGCAGATTGGAAATTGGGAGTTCTTGAAGCTGTAACAACTCATGTAGATGTTGTTATAAAAACAACATATACATGTGTGATATTGGCAACTGGTCGGCAGAAAGTAAGAAAAATAAACAATGATATGAAATCTACCACATTCACACATGCAATAGAATGTTTATAGAGAGCGATTTATTTGAGAGAGAGAGAGAACGAATCGGACCAAACATATATGTAGACGAAAATTTCAAAACATCTTTAAAGTCCATGGCTCGAGTGATTTTGTGATACGATTTTCTTGTGAAAATAACAATGTACATTTTCAGTTGTATATAACTACAATATGTATTTAAAATTCCTCATTATCCTGAGACTCAATTGTAGCTGCACGTTCGATGATAGATGTAGGTTTCTATAAGACAATAATGAATTGTGTTTTGACGTGTGATTTAAATGACCTTATATTTCTCATTGCTTGCAACATAAATATTTGGCCTACATTTGCTATACAACCAAGTAAATACGTTATCCAGTTATCATGTGTGACTGACAAATGGCGATCTTCATTTACTGATTAGATAGAGAAGGGCTTTACGTATTGTACAATGAGGAATGAACTAAGACATCTTTAAAGACGCATGTGCACAATGTTAGCAACATATTTTGATATTTCACGATTAAAAATCATCATCTACCATGAAAGTACTTGACATGTGTAAAACATAGCAATAAGGAGTGCATGTGAACTGCTAAGTAGAATAGAAATCAAACCAAACTAAACGAGCTACTTCACTGATTGATTGATTGATGTTTTCCGCCACATTCAACAATCTGGTGGCGCCCAGTTTTTATCGGTAAAAGAGGGAACCCAGATATAATGTACCTGGGAAGGGACCACCGACCTTCCGAAAGTAAACTGGGAAACTTTCTCACTTACCGGCGCGAGCGGGATTTGAACCCGCGCCGACAGAGGTGAGAGGCCGTGTGATTTTGATCGCGATACTCTAACCACTTGGCCACGAAGCCCTACTTCACAAATACAACCTGATCTACTTTATAAATACAATCTGACATACTTTTCAAATACAATCTGATCTAATTTATAAATACAACCTGATGTTATTAAATCAAATGTCGTAATGTTATCTATCGTGTTTCAGATCGATTATTATACCGTCCTATGCATACCGTTTTTAACTACGGATTATTCTGTTTGCCTGACCAAGACATAGGGTCACGGCAGATGTGACCGGTCGACAGGAGATGCATACTTCTCATAGGCACCTGATGCTAACTGTGGTGTGTCTGGTGATCCGTGTTTTTCCTCTATTTTATTTCATATTCATTTTTGGATTGAAGAGATTGATAATTATATGTGCCTTCACTTTTAAGATTTGGTGTTTATTATAATTCATATGCAAGTTTTATCACGTCATGACCACAGAGACATTTTGGTGCCATAACATGGATCTGTAAAGATTTTGATTTTGATTTTGAAACTACATAGCGCAAATTTGAACGCACCACAATTCTGAATGTTTGGTGTTTTTGACTTCCCATTCCCTGGTACTAAAAAACAATATTCCCCGTGTTTATGTATTTCAAATGGTCCTTCCGCGATTGCTGACTTTGCAAATCAATAAATTTTGGAATTTCCCTTATCCTTGTGCATATCTGCATTCTTGACTGGATATGTTGCAAGAAAAATCCTGAAAGCTTTACAACAGCAGTTTATGATATATTTCCGGCAAATACACGAAGTAATTGACAAGGGGCCTATGGAAGGTGAAACCTATACATCATCATGCACGGATCCAGAAATTGTTTGGATAGGCGTTCCATTGTGGGTTATGTTTCCTATTTACACCTTAATTGCACCAAAATTCTAACAAATTGAAAATAGTAAAAACAATAAATGTATTCAACCTTATTATTCATTTGGATTCCTCAGTATGTGAATGGAGATGCATATAATGTTTAGCCTAAATGAGATATTGATCACTGTCCGTTATCATCGCCTTTCATGTAAATGGCCAGGAAGAATATTTAACGGTATTTACACTATGCTTACGTTTATTCCTTTAAGTTCGGTAGTTAGCATCATATATTAGAGGGTATTTGTGGTTTGAAATTCAGGGAAGCAGATAGATCATTTGACATAGTGTAGCGGACAGTGTAAGAGGGAACTGATACTGCATCGATAGAGATCTACCTTTTCTAGTGATGTGGTAGAGTCTCTCTCTTGATCACGCAACTTAAGAAACAGCGAGCGTGATCAGCACTTGGCTGGGTGACCGCCATCGTCGGATACCCACGGGTGATCTCGTCTTTTACTCATCACCCGTGGGCAAACTCGCCGAAATATCATCGTAAAATATGTTGATTTGTTAATTATAGACAACCAATAAGAAAATTGGAACTGTTCAATTTTGAAAATATATTTATTAGTTTGCTATTTATGCTAAATATCTTGACGCTCGTTAAAAGGCGCAAATTTTGTCGTACAGTCACTTATATGAAATACCAGTCTAAACTTTTATGGGAGTACCTTTCTCAAACTGCGAAATACACCGATGAGGGGATTTATTTGCAATCGGTGTGTTTACTATGGAAAAGTTTTTGTCGTTGCTGAACATACATATGTAACATAAACTTTGATTCGTTAATTTGCCATCGCGACTCTATGCAGCAGCCATTCAAATAACCCGCGATACATACGATAATTTTGGGGCGAGTTTGCCCACGGGTGATGGTTAAAAGATGGTATCCGATGATGGGTGACCGCTACACGTTACAAATGTAAGAATGCTCTCATTTCTTGATCATTTACAGGTATGGGGATACATACATCTAATTAAATGTATCACAAAGTAGAACGTTTCAAGCCACCCAGGCGTAAGAATTAAGCTTTCTTAATTGCACAAAAGTGATAACGAATGTAAGCTTCATGGAAAATAGTAAAAACACGGATGTTTACATTTGTATGCGTGTTATTTAGCCGCATATACAACGTTTAAAGGTTTGTAATGCTCTGTTTATTCCTTTAAAAACTTCCCCCATGCAGTGGTTATGATTTGTGCGTCTGTGGAAACGCTAGTATTCCACTCTACACTGTAACAATGCTGTCATTACAGGAACATTTACAGGTAAGGGAACCATACTTTGGATTTAACGTATCACAAAGTACATTCCTGTGAAAATTTAGGGCTTAAAGAAGAAAAAATATTAATTCAAATAACACATCCACTTTCGTTTTGAACATCCCACAGTACGTGACTCATAAATGTCTGTATTTCCCAACGTCCCCTGTCTTATTAAGAGCCATTCTCTGTAAACATCAACATTTTTATTATAGGGGTGGAAAAGTACCCTCACCGATTTCACACATGCCAACTTTTAAAAATCCCCATGGGGGATTTTGCGCGCGACGACCTTTTTTCAAAGCTCAAAATTCACGACATTTTAGCATGAAAATAAATATTTGTCCTTTCAAATAAAATATCAATCAAATCATTGTTAATGTATCATATATTAACACAACATCAAATGTGTTTGACCATTAACTATATAAAAAAAACTTTGAAAGATATACATTAATATTTTATTAAAATCATCTATTCAGCAAAAAATCTTCTCCAACAAGTCACATACATAATATCAAATAATATTTAAGGTTGCATCCTTTTACACCATACAATAAACATTGGCCGGTCTATATATCAAAATTTAAATTAAAGCACATGCATTAAGGTACGACTGCAAAGGCGATCTTGCTTGTCTGTAAACATGGGCTTGCAGAGACTGGTGGAATAATCTGCATTGCAACCAAAAAAAGTAGTGATCTGTCCTGCTATGAAGTTTGCGAACAAAACCTTTGCACCCATGACATCTGAAATAATTACCAGGAAAAAAAAACAACATCAAAATATTCCGTTTTACTTGTAAATTAAGGCTACTTGCTAAATAAAAAATTCATTACAGACTTGTGCGAATTACGCATCACAAAGTATATTTAATGAATACTACACTATATAGACTATATAATACATCGATATAGACGGATAGATTTGGATAGCCTATATTATTATAGTTGGAAAAAATATATACTTGACGTACCTTATTGCAAATTTTGGATGCTGTCAGCGAGAGGCGGAATGTCCGATTGTTTGGTGGTGACACTAGCATCGTTGTCATTCACGTTTGTGTAAAGGATAGGTCAATTTGAAATCCGTCTTCCCGATTAATTACTATGAAAACATGCTTCGTACTGTCCAATAAACACCCCGACACAGGCAGACCAACCCGACACCATGCGACACAGGTAAACAGCAATGGCTGACTATTGTCCCGATTTCTGATTGGCCAGTTCAGAATGACGCGGGATTTCCAATTCTGGTCACGAGATTTCACGATTATCCCGCTTTCAAACTCGTTTTCAATCGTGAAATCGGAAATTTTGGTCGGAAAAAATTTCAAATCGGGATTTTAGGGTAATTTTGCTTTCCCGATGGGGAAAGCGGGACCGGAGGGTAAAATCGGGAAGATCCCGCCTAAATCGGGAAAGTTGGCATGTATGCGATTTTGCTGAAATTTGGCATATAGTGATTATTTGATACCCTCTCATAGAATTTGGTACCAAAATTCGAAATTGAGGTACAGTTGCCATGGTAACAAGAACACTGTGAAAACAGCTCCCAAGATGCTTAAAAATGCTCGATTTTGGCCTGTTTTCGATTAAACATAAACAAATTGATTTTACTGATGTACAAACTTCTCTATTACTTGTTTAAATATTAAGTTCAGCATTATAAATTCTTAATAAAACATCAATAAATCAATATTGGATTACCTATTGTTCCTGAGGTTGAAAAATCAATGTTTTAGCATTTTGACTATTTTTAAAAAAAATCATTTTAAAGTCATTTTATGACATCATTTACAAGAAAACAAAACAACACACATCAAGGAAAGTTATACATGATTTAATTCATCCCATTATGTGTAAAATATAAAGAAAACGACCAATGTCTTAGTTTGCTAAATAAAATTATATAGCTGGAAAAATTGGTTGCCATGGTAATATGAAAAATCTCATAATATGAATAGTCAAATTTTAATAATTTATCAATATAATATCCTTAATCTATCAAATTTGGCGTAAACAATGATAAATATCATGAATTCTCATGTTATGAGATATTTCAGTTGCCATAGCAACCATATTTCAGTATTTCATAAGGTTTTAATAATTAAACTAGTATGCTAATTTGTATCAGAAAGCATTACAGGTCTGCTTATTACCATGTGATAGTGTAAACTCATTGTCATATTATATTTGAACATATAAATTGATGTAAAAATCTGCTTAAATTAGCAATATAAATTATCAATTCTTTTGTTACAATAGCAACCATTATAAGATACATGTATATGGTTCCTTTAAGTTTTGAAGAAAAGTGCTGACTATAAAACTGATTTGTGTCAGGAAGCAGAAACATATGTGCTTATTATTAAGTGAAAGTGTTCTGTCATAATCTTAAAAAATGTTATAAAATACAAATTTCATAATTTCCATGGATTAGTCATAAGTTGGATTAGTTGGTGTAACAAACATTTAAAAAAAAAATTCAAGTCAAAAGGCATTGGTAGAAGATTATTACATTTAAAATGAAAATCAATTTTTTAATGTGTTTGAATTACTTTGTATTGAATATAATTTTTACTTTTCACAAGATAAAATTACATATTTATCTCAAGGTATGTCCTGTAAAAGCATTATATGACTCTGTTTAATCATTTGAATTTAATTATTACAAAGGGGAAAATATGAAGAAAAATGTGTTAGTATGGAAACGATAGGGCCAGCAACTATAATCATTGAAAACAATTTGATGTACATGTACTTCAGTAGATTTATTCTATAATATCACAACGTTATCTTCATAGGCTGGTTAAAATATACTAATTAAGAAGGAATTCAATTTGTAGTTTAATTAGTTGCTATAGAAACCTACTTCCATGGAAACATTATGTTGGCGATTTAGATTTCTTTTCATTTACATTTTAAACTACAAGTATTTTACCTACTTATACTCAGTTGAGTCAGTTTTGACCAGAGATAGCTAGTCCAAAAGAAAATGTTGGTAATCTGAATGTTTTGTCTCCATGGAAACATTAAATAGGAACTGTAGCAGCTACATGTAACTGTAGTATATCAATGATTGGGTATGCATTCTTTTCCCAACATTTTCTTGACACTGATTTTATCAGCTACCAACATACATATGTACGAAATGTTTCTAATTTGTTTTGTGTGTCAACTAAAGCTGCAAGGTACCAGAAAGATGATGTTACTTAGGTCATAATCTACTTACACCAGTACACCACCCTTTTATTTCATTTCTTTATTTCTCGATTAATCCAACTTTAGTGGGGGAAAAACAACCCAACTGAATATAGATGGCCTTTTGGCTTGTGTCAGTACTTTCTCCATAAATATACAAGTGCACTTTTCTAATTACTTTGTTGCAAATAATTTCATTCATTTCCATGAATACCAGATTCTGTGATGATGGCATTAAAAAAGATTTGCAATGCAAAATGAATGTCCATTAAAATTCCCAAACATCCATTGTTTATCCATTGTTTATAACAACACAATTTACAGGGGTGGGGGATTGCTGTTGTTAAAACAGGTTTTGATTTTGTATCAAAATTATAATATGGGTTTATGTGTCATACATGTAGATGAATGACTTATAAGATGCATGCATTACAAAAAATACTGCCCAAATTCCAATTCGGGGTGGGGGTGGGGTATTCTTTTGTTTTTAGAAGCAAATTTTGTGTCCATCTTGGTTATAGTAAGAATATGAATTTAAAGTTGTCCTGTTTCTGTCAGACTTATCCTGATTGTTTTCTATTAGATTAAAATTGTACATTTTAAATTGCAGTCTGTGTAGCTCTCAGTCAGTCTAAAAAATAAATTAAACAATCTTCAATCATATGTTCAAGCTTTATCTAAAATGAGTTTGTAAACTATGACTAACACACTATATTTGTTTTTGCATATATATCAGTATTTTTCTGTAAACTATGGACATATACAGTTGCATTGTTCAGCTGAGTACAGTTCCTTCCATGAAAGGGGATGAGAAATTCAAAAACAGGTCATCAAATATTCTCCAACAGTTTTAGCCTCTGTGATTTTCTCAGTGGACACATTCCAGCTGAACAATCTTTAAACAAGTTCCAGTCATGTTGGATCCACTTAAATCTTAATGACCTACAACTGTGTGGTCATAACGATGATGCTGAGTCTTGTACGTTCCTCACAGGAAATATTTCTGTCTTAATTTCATTTAGAACATCCAATCTTGAATCTGCCCCCCTGACTGTCAGCGCTACAAATGTATATTAATAATAATAAATAGTTCTTGCTGATTAATAAGTTTAAATAACATCAGAACTTCAAAATGAAATTAAATTGACAGATTTATTTTTATTATTTAATGAGATTGATCACTGTTCGTTATCTTCACCTTGCATTTATGAATATTTACAAACGTTAAAGTTAATGTGATAAATCTTATTCACAAACACCTACCGGCACAGGCATTTCTGAATGTCGGTCAATCCGGCCCTAAGGTCAATCCGGCCCCAGTCGATCCGGCCCCCAAGTCATTCCGGCCACAATTACCGTAGTCAGTCCGTCCCCATATACTTTTTATAGATATTTTCTGTTTATAATTTATGTAATGGGGTGGGAAGAACATTTATGTTTTATAAATGATGATACATTGTTTAATATGATAAATAAAAAATGTATTAATTCATCAAATTTCAATTAAAGCAATGCAAGTTAAATTAATTCAAAATAAAAGATCAAATAGAATAACATAGACAATTAATTCATTATCAAAATTTTATTTGTGTGACATTTGCTATTTATTTATTTTCTCATACTTTTAATACTCAAAATTTACATGATGTAATATTTTAAAACAAATGAAATGTGTAGATATGAGGATTATATGAAAACTTTTCGCAACACCTACTCCTGCCGACGAATGATTATGATATTTGCTTAGGGACATTATTATAGTGAACATTTAAGTGATAAAGTAGTTGATTGTTTCCTTTATTGCATGTCACTTTGTTTTGTAGAGTTGAATGAAATTATATGCACGAATCTTGCTTTAATATAGTGTTATGAACCTTTAAAATCTTCTGTTTTTAATAAATCTATATTTATAAGATTGCTGGTTTTATTCAATTATATAACACAACAGAATGGTGCATGTATTTACATTCGATTTGAGTACAACTCTGCGAAAGCTCTAAGCATACTCGAAAAATCTTGAGTATGTACTCCATTTAAAGTAGTGATTGCATGATATCACGTGGTTTAATTCATGTATTATCTAAAAAGAGACTATTTTCGTTTCCGATTCCGGAATACGTCAAACGCTAAGCATCAGTGATAATGAGAGACAATGGAAACAAAGACTTGTCAGATATAACCAGACACAGGATAAAGAGAAAATATGTTTAGAAATATACAAGTAAAATAAAATACAAATGAAAAATCCCTTGTGTTTTGATTATTGAATTAGGCCTATCTTACAAATAATAGTCGTAGTTTACGTTTCCATGATTCATATAGGCCTACTCCCCCTGCTCCCCGGTTAATTTTCAGTCTTACAAAACGTAAATTTAGTTCACAAACCACTAGGCCTATAACAATTATGATATATAATGCTATAAATTTCATAACATGAATATGGTGTTTGTGCACATAAATCTAAAATCCAAGGGAAACTGTTAAGCCAAGGAATCACGTACTGGTTATGTAAACGCGTCATTTTGAGCAAAAAATATCGATAATAATAATCATATAAAGGACACCACAGAGTCGTCCACTTCTGCTTCATACTTAGATATTTTATTGAAAGTAGACATTAACGGCAAACTGACAACTCAACTGTATGACAAACGGGATGATTTCAGCTTCTCCATCGTCAACTTCCCACATTTATGTAGCAATATTCCATTATCACCTGCATATGGTGTTTATATATCTCAACTGATTCGATATGCAAGAGCTTGTTCTGGGTATAGTCAGTTTGTAAATCGAGGTAAGCTACTGACAAACAAGTTGATGGTACAGCGATTTCAACAGTCTCGATTGAAGTCAGCATTTCGCAAATTCTATGGTCGTTATAACGATCTAGTTCGTCAATACAACCTCGCATTGGGTCAAATGCTGTCTGACGTGTTTCATACCGATTGTTAAGCCGTTCTTGGCACACTGATTTGACTGCGGATAACTCCGTTTACCTGATCAAGATATGGGGCTCACGGCGGGTGTGACCGGTCAACAGGGGATGCTTACTCCTCCTAGGCACCTGATCCCACCTCTGGTGTGTCCAGGGGTCCGTGCTTGCCCAACTATCTATTTTGTATTGCTTTTAGGAGTTATGAGATTGATAACTGTCCGTTATCTTCATCTTGCATACGTCCTAGGTACACTATACATAGATTTAAAAGACTTTATTTTGCTACAAATATTTCCATCCTCCACTTTGAGATCGTCAGCTAAGACGCTCCGAGTCGGGGAATCGAGGAAATCTACTATGTAACGTGGATGTTAAAAGAAATCAAAAAGTGTGAATTTCGAAAACAGCACTTGCTGTTAATATGATTTTCTCAATTAGTTAAGTTATTTCTTATAATTTAAAAAATAATGAAAGTTTTGTTTTTGATAATCGTTTGGTTTGAAAAGAGAAAAACAAAACGTCGTAGGTAATACGACGTCACAATGCACAGCCTACATCGGCTGTGTTATATTTCCCGCGTTTTTAACATAAGCTTACAGAGCATGAATATACAAGTAATTTCAAATAGAAAATAAAAACATCTCTAAAGCAACAGTACTATCATTCTATATAGAATAAATTGAATAATAAACATCAAACCATTTTTATAGTTTTAATATGAGTTGAAATAAATGCATGTAAGATACATATCTATTGTAATTATCACCTGCAGCATTTATGTAAGGAGGGGGGAAGGGGTAATTATAGTGATCATAGCGCCATGGTAAACCTGAAAACCATAATGATACTTTCAGGAAAAAAGCCTCCTAACATATGTTAAAACTTATTTAAAAATGATATATAATGTGTATTAATATGTCAATTTATTTTCATATGAAGTAGAAGCAGGGCTGCTTATGAGCAATTTCGCAATTTTTAGAAGGCAATTATTCACCAAAGCAGACATAATTTCACCCCCTGAGGAATAAATGACCAATTTTTTTTATATTTTTAAATACGACTAGGGGATGGATTAGTTTTGCGGCCGGAACGACCTGTTACCGGCATTTCTCATGTACAAGATTTTGCTTGAAGTTTATATTCACCGACTAATTGCATATGGACTTGGATAGATCTATATATTTGTTTATTGTCTAGTTATTTTACAAACTGAGGCAAAATGAATGATAGTAAAGTGCTTACGGATCTGAATTGCTATGACAACAGCATTGGACATATTTATGCCACCTGTGCGTTTCTTTTTCGGCTAATCTTCTCAGAAGTTTTTGCATACAAGTTCTCCCTGTTGTAATCACGATCGCAGCGTAAATCCACTGATACATCATCATTGAAAGCTACCCATCGAGAGAGCATAACGGTCTCCGACAAACACTTAAGTATCAAATATAAAATTCTAGTTGATTTAAAGACTTAAACCAGCTCAAAATATCCAAATCACCACTCACGAATTTCTACTTTCACTTCAGAAAAGGGACGTAACTTGTCTTGATCATGAATATACTTGGAATACGCATTGCAGTTAAGAGTCGAGGTGATCTAGATTTCGGAAAAACTCGCATATTTTCGCAATAGCGCAAATTTTAAAATCAATTTATTTGATATGTTATTGAAGTAGATACGATACACATTTATCATTGTAAGAAGAATCCACCAGTGGTTGTGTTTCCGCACAAAATTGAAACAATTTTTTCTCATTTTCAATGTTATTTTTGGGTATTTGAGGGCATATATTTCATGTTATGGCGTTGCAGCAAATCAATGTTATTTTTAAAAATTACACACAACATAGCTTAATTAAATAGCAATGGAAATTAAATGAAAAATGAATATACACATTTTTATAAAAGAAAATTCAATATTTACTGAGGCTCACATCTTTGCACAAAATCGGATGTCATGTTGCCATGGAAACACGAGTCAAAGCCCATTTTTAAAGGTGTCATGATTAAAGGACTGAAGTATGTATACTTTGTGTAAAATTTCGTCAAAATCCGTGTCGGTCGTTTTCCACATGTTTTGATGCTTACAGAGAATGGCTCGCAATTCACTTACAAGGGGGTTATGCATACATACGCCCATTTATCATATTTTAGAATAAATCAAAAACTTTTGCAATATAATTAAAATCAGACTTCTTAGATCCGCGCCGTATACTCTGCGTAAGTAGATCTGACATAACCCGATTAGGGGGTCATGTTCAGATGAACTTTATGTCTGCCAATCAGCGCGTCGGCTTTGAAATCGTCGGTGTTCACATTTCAAGGAAAATGGTTGCAATTGTTTGGTTTGAAAGAAAACATATCTCAGCTAGATGCGACGTCACAATACACCGTTTACGTCAACTGGCGTTATATTCCTCGCGTTATTAAAGTAAAACTATTCAAATCGTACCCATCCCAATTCATACATAAATCGTAACTCACAATTCATTTAATTTGGGTGTATTTCATATCGTACGTTTTGTTGTTTGTATGAACGGAGTAGATTAGGCATTATTGCGAAAGTTTAGAATTCGCTATGCGAGAATATACAATTTTACAGTGTGGAATAAACTTCGTTGGAGAGAGATTACAGCAATTTGTTTACGAATTGCCAGAAACCGCCTAAATAGCCATCATTGTCTGTATGGCACAATCTGACTGGCTGATAGTTCTCATGAATATTCCAAGCGAAAGGTCATGCAGACATGACCCCTATAAGGTTATGTCAGATCCTATTATAGCGATTGTGAGCGTATCCTAGGATCTGATTTTAATACTTTTGTTGATTTTAGATATTCTTACGACACGAAAATACATTTTTAGGTGAAATAGGAATGAATTGTAGGTAAATAGAATGATCCAATTTTCACTTCAGTTATGAGTGACATTGTCGAGTATTGTCCTACAAACCTGACAGAAGTCATCGCGGCATCAGCGAGACTAAACTGCGGTGAAGACAGGTTTGGAAATGATCAGTATTTATGTCTTCCTAACGTCAGAAAGACTGGGCTTGTGGAATATTGTCATAAAGGAGTCATTCCATTGATACCAAGTGGTGAGCTATTAAATGCTATCTTTTAAACTATTGTCTTTATAGAGTACACCTATTGCAATTGTTCACCCTCAATCTCCGTACGTTGTGCGTTAACAATTGAAATATTTAAACTTTGTGATAACTACCATTCCAATCATATTCAAACTTGGGTACCAAACATGTTTGGGACAAGAGGGACATAAAATGTTCAGGACTCCCGAAACATGAAATAAATGCGGGGCGGTCTGTAAATATAAATTCCGTGATCCACGGAGTAGAGGTTCTAACTCCAGGACGGCGCTTTAGGTCAATTTTTTTCGGATTCGTAATTTTAAAGACAAGAGGCCCATAGGCGACATCGCTCACCTGAGTCACCTTGGCCCATATTTAAAGATTTCCCCATTACATTCGCAAGTAAAACTTTGATCCCTATTGTGGCCCAAACCTACCACCAGAGGCCATGATTTTTACAAACTTGAAATTGCACTATGTCAGGAAGATTTCATGTAAATGTAAACTTCTTTGGCCCAATGGTTTTTGAGAAGATTTTCTCTATATATTTGTATTTAAAACGTTGATTCGTTATTGTGGGCACCATCCTACCCCCGAGGATCATGGTTTTAACAAACTTGAATCTGCATTATGTCAGGAAGTTTTCATGTAAACTTTTCTGACCCAGTGGTTCTGGAGACGACTTTTAAACATGTTCTCTATATATTTGTACGTAAAACTTTGATCACCTATTGCAGCCCCATCCTACTCCCGGGGGTCATTATTTTAACACACTTAAATTTGCACTATTTTAGGAAGCTTTCATGTAAATTGTACTTTCCAAACCCAGTGGTTCTTGAGAAGATTTTCAAAAATTGTACATATATATTCGCATATAAAACTTTACTCTCCTATTGTGGCCCCATCCTACCCCCAGCGGCCATGATTTTTACAAACTTGAATCTACACTATGTCAGGAAGCTTTCGTGTAAATGTGCATTATTCTAGTTCCGTGGTTCTTGGGAAGAAGATTGTAAAAGAGTTTCCCTATGTATTTGTATGCCAAACTTTGCTCCCCTATTGTGGTCCCATCCTATCCCCGACAGTTCATGATTTTAACAAACATGAATCTGCACTATGTCAGGAAGCTTTTTATGTATATTTGTACTTTCCTAGCCCGGTGGTTCTTGACAAAATGATTTTCAAAGATTTTCCCTGTATCTTCGCATGCAAAACTTTGATCCCAAATTATGGCTCCATTCTACCCCCGGGGGCCATGATTTAGACAAACTTAAATCTGCATTATATCAGGAAGTTTTCATGTAAATTTGTACTTTCCTAGCCCAGTAGTTCTTGAGAAGAATATTTTGAAAGATTTTCCATATATATTTGTACGTAAAACTTTGACCCCCTTTTGTGGTCCCATTTTACCCCCGGGGGTCATGATTTTAATAAACGTAGATCTGAACTATGTCAGAAAGCTTTCATGTAGATTTCAGTCCTTCTGGTTCAGTGGTTCTTGAGAAGAAGATTTTTTAAATAGCCCACCCTATATTTGCATTTTTGTGATTATCTCCCCGTTGAAGGGAGATGACCCTTAATTTGATCAAACTTGAAAGTACTTGACCCAAGGATGCTTTTGGCCATGTTTGGTTGATATTGGCCCAACGGTTCTGGGGAAGAAGTCGAAAATATGAAAAGGTTACAGACGGACAGACGACGGACAACAAGCGATCAGAAAAACTCACTTGAGCTTTCAGCTCAGGTGAACTAAAAACTGATGACCATTTTTCGTTATCTTTATTCATTTCATAAAAGGTTATTGTGTGGATACAACGGGAGGCCAGTTATATTCCAGAAAATGTGAACAATTCCTCTATGGTTGTCCAAGTCAGCATTTCCAAACCAATAAGATATACAGACGTAAGAATCTGTTTTTATTATACACTTCAGTTGAATAACAAAATCATAATTGAACAGAACCCATTTCAAAATACTTGTATCCTGTTCTGTATATCTAGATCCCGCCTGTCTGAATATAAACACAGAGAACCGGTGTTATATTGCTGATCCGTCATGTCCCAACACGTAAGTCAACAGCTAATAGTAAAATATTCTCTTTATGTTGGTAATACATGTAAACTTGATACATCAGGTCTATCGTTATAGGACATCAACATTCACTACGGAAGACATGATGGAAACATCATCCACCTACTCGAACTTCTCTAACACAACTGTGAATACTCTCTACACCACGACCACATCCTTAGAAGATGTACCTGATGTAGGGGCCGTTGTGGGAGGGGTGTTAGCTGCAGTGTTTGTTATCACAGTCCTGCTGATTTTAGTGCGTGTTGTTTTGAGAAGGAGGAAACAACGGAAAAACCAACTTAGAGATGGTAAAAAAAACCCTCTGGAATAGTATATCTCAATTTCTAATAATTAATGGTGTATTTCTTGTTACTGCTACTGCTACTACTACTATTTTTATTAGTTTTATCATTATCATTATTATATTTAGTACTGTGAGAATTACCATTGGTACTACTACTACTACTACTACTACTACTACTACTAGGGGCCTCCGTGGCCGAGGTGTTAGAGCATTGCGCTCAAAATCACACAGCCTCTCACCTCTGTCGGCGCGGCTTCCAATCGCGCCGATAAGTGAGAAAGTTTCCCAGTTTACTTTCGGAAGGTCGGTGGTCTCTTCCCAGGTACATTGTAACTGGGTTCTCTCTTCCACCAATAAAAACTGGGCGCCACCATATAACTGAAAAATTGTTGAGTGTGGAAGAAAACATTGAAACAAAAAAAAACTACTACTACTACTACATGTAACTACTACTACTGCATGTACTACTTCCATTTTTATTCACTTTATTATTATCATTATTATTTCTACTACTACGAGAATTACCATTGCTACTATTACTACTACCACTACTATCAATGATAGCGAGTATGGTGTGTAACTCTGGAATGAGTTATGAATGTATTTTCCTGAAATACCTACATGTAATTGAGTTAATGGTAATATGCAATATTAAGTTACACCTATTAGAACATTTTAAAACAATATGTCGGTTTTTTTTAAAATTTAAACATTATTTATTGAGAAACTCAACAGGATTGGGCAACATGCATAGCCTATGTAGGCCTTCTACCAAATACAAAGGTCAAGTACAAAGGTATGACATAAAGGTATAAAAAGGATCTTTTTGAAGATTTAACAACATTGTAATGAGGTTTACATGAAAATAGTTAATGAGAGTTTTGTTGAATTTTTTTTTTATGAATTTATTTTTTTATAGATCAACATGTTTTACACACACACATACTTACATAACCCTCCACCTACAGTCACACACATACATATATACATACAATATAGATCAATACTAACCCTCCACCTAAAGTCACACACATACATATATACATATAATATAGATCAACACTAACCCTCCACCTACAGTCACACACATACATATATACATATAATATAGATCAACACTAACCCTCCACCTACAGTCACACACATACATATATACATACAATATAGATCAACACTAACCCTCCACCTACAGTCACACACATACATATATACATACAATATAGATCAACACTAACCCTCCACCTACAGTCACACACATACATATATACATACAATATAGATCAACACTAACCCTCCACCTACAGTCACACACATACATATATACATACAATATAGATCAACACTAACCCTCCACCTACAGTCACACACATAGATATATACATACAATATAGATCAACACTAACCCTCCACCTACAGTCACACACATAGATATATACATACAATATAGATCAACACTAACCCTCCACCTACAGTCACACACATAGATATATACATACAATATAGATCAACACTAACCCTCCACCTACAGTCACACACATACATATATACATACAATATAGATCAACACTAACCCTCCACCTACAGTCACACACATACATATATACATACAATATAGATCAACACTAACCCTCCACCTACAGTCACACACATACATATATACATATAATATAGATCAACACTAACCCTCCACCTACAGTCACACACATACATATATACATATAATATAGATCAACACTAACCCTACACCTACAGTCACACACATACATATATACATACAATATAGATCAACACTAACCCTCCACCTACAGTCACACACATACATATATACATATAATATAGATCAATACTAACCCTCCACCTACAGTCACACACATACATATATACATACAATATAGATCAACACTAACCCTCCACCTACAGTCACACACATACATATATACATACAATATAGATCAACACTAACCCTCCACCTACAGTCACACATATACATATATACATACAATATAGATCAACACTAACCCTCCACCTACAGTCACACACATACATATATACATATAATATAGATCAACACTAACCCTCCACCTACAGTCACACACATACATATATACATATAATATAGATCAACACTAACCCTCCACCTACAGTCACACACATACATATATACATATAATATAGATCAACACTAACCCTCCACCTACAGTCACACACATACATATATACATATAATATAGATCAACACTAACCCTCCACCTACAGTCACACACATACATATATACATATAATATAGATCAACACTAACCCTCCACCTACAGTCACACACATACATATATACATATAATATAGATCAACACTAACCCTCCACCTACAGTCACACACATACATATATACATATAATATAGATCAACACTAACCCTCCACCTACAGTCACACACATAGATATATACATACAATATAGATCAACACTAACCCTCCACCTACAGTCACACACATACATATATACATATAATATAGATCAACACTAACCCTCCACCTACAGTCACACACATACATATATACATATAATATAGATCAACACTAACCCTCCACCTACAGTCACACACATACATATATACATACAATATAGATCAACACTAACCCTCCACCTACAGTCACACACATACATATATACATACAATATAGATCAACACTAACCCTCCACCTACAGTCACACACATACATATATACATACAATATAGATCAACACTAACCCTCCACCTACAGTCACACACATACATATATACATATAATATAGATCAACACTAACCCTCCACCTACAGTCACACACATACATATATACATACAATATAGATCAACACTAACCCTCCACCTACAGTCACACACATACATATATACATATAATATAGATCAACACTAACCCTCCACCTACAGTCACACACATACATATATACATATAATATAGATCAATACTAACCCTCCACCTACAGTCACACACATACATATATACATATAATATAGATCAACACTAACCCTCCACCTACAGTCACACACATACATATATACATACAATATAGATCAACACTAACCCTCCACCTACAGTCACACACATAGATATATACATACAATATAGATCAACACTAACCCTCCACCTACAGTCACACACATACATATATACATACAATATAGATCAACACTAACCCTCCACCTACAGTCACACACATACATATATACATACAATATAGATCAACACTAACCCTCCACCTACAGTCACACACATACATATATACATATAATATAGATCAACACTAACCCTCCACCTACAGTCACACACATACATATATACATATAATATAGATCAACATTAACCCTCCACCTACAGTCACACACATACATATATACATATAATATAGATCAATACTAACCCTCCACCTACAGTCACACACATACATATATACATATAATATAGATCAACACTAACCCTCCACCTACAGTCACACACATACATATATACATATAATATAGATCAACACTAACCCTCCACCTACAGTCACACACATACATATATACATATAATATAGATCAACACTAACCCTCCACCTACAGTCACACACATACATATATACATATAATATAGATCAACACTAACCCTCCACCTACAGTCACACACATACATATATACATATAATATAGATCAACACTAACCCTCCACCTACAGTCACACACATACATATACATATAATATAGATCAACACTAACGTAGATCAATCTAATAAGAAAATAAATAATTTGTAAAAAAAAAAAAAAAAAAAAAAGACCAACAAGAAAGTGCAAAAATTAACTTGCCAAAAGCGCTTAGAAGATTTAATGTAGTTATGAACATAAGAAATAATTTTGCAGTTCAAGTGATTTGAATACTCAGAACTACCATATATATAATATAGTTCAATTGAAAAGGAATACCAATGTCATGAAATTGCTGCATAAGAATATGTCTGATGATTATATTTTGCACAATATGTAGGTTTTCACATTCTTGGAATTTAATTTACGCAATGATTTGATAGCTGATATTTTGATCATAAGTGAGATTATGATATTGTTTTGAAAATATGATGATACAAAATGTTCTAAAAGGAGAATTTCAGTGTGCCCCAGAGTATGTGAGAAGTGATATACATTACATGTCTATTATAAAAATGTCCAATACCTTTCAGTTTACAATCACATAATGGTAGGGAACTCTAAATATACAGATATTCTGAGCAGACATTTATAAGATATTTTTACACACTTGCGTGATTACACACACTTCCCAAAGTTAACAGGGAAAAAGATGCCGGAGTTCCTCATTGACAATATCTTCTGTGTTTGGATATCATTTATGAACCGCCTATCAATCTGGGCACAAATTTTGTTCATCTTTTACTGTTTTTAGTTCACCTGAGCTGAAATATCAATTGAGCTATTCTGATCACGTTTTGCCTGTCGTCTGTCTGTCCGTCTGTCCTTTTATCTTCTTCAGAAGCACTGGGCCAATTTAAATTAAACTTATATGCAAGCTTGTTCAAATGAAGGGTCATGCCCTTTCAATGGATACCTAATCATGAAAATGTAAAAATAGGTTTGGTCGTTTAAAAATCTTCTCAAAAACCATTGTGCTAGAAACGTTCGGATTTACATGACAGCTTTGTGATATAGTGCAAATGCAAGTTTACTAAAATCATAGTCCCCAAGGATAGGGTGGGACCACAGTAGGGGATCAAAATTTTACATACAAATATGTAGGGAAAATGTTTAAAATCCTCTCGAGAACCTCTGGACCAAGAAGGTTCAATTTTACATGAAAACTTACTGATTTAGTGCAGATTCAATTTTGTTAAAATCATGGATCCGGGGGTAAGGTGGGGTCACATTGGGGATCAAAGTTTTACATACAAATATATTTGGAAACTCTTTAAAATCATCTTATCAAAAACTAGTGGACCAGAAAAGTTTATATGTACATGAATGCTTCCTGACATATTGCAGATTTAAGTTTGTTAAAATCATGGACCCTGGGGGTAGGGCTGGACCACAATATGGGATCAAAGTTTTACTAAAGTTGTAAAGTTGTTGATACCAGGGATAGGGGTTTTGATATCAGGGTGGGGACAAAATGATCAGTTATTAAATGCGTTAACAGTAGAAATTTCTAACTTCTTCTTGATGAAAAGTGAAGATAACGAACAGTGATCAATCTCATAACTATCATTCCAATTCTTTTCAAATTTGGTATGAAGCATCTTTGGAAGAAGGGGAACATAAATTGTAAATTTTAGAATTCCTACACCCCACCCTGGGGCGGGACAAAGACTGCCCAAAATTGATCAAATTTCAAAAATTGTCTTTAGAACCACACATGTGTAATAAAAACTAAATGCATTGTGATGTAGAGCTGGAAGGCTTCTACCAGTATTGTGAATTTCATGGTCCTCGGGGTAGGGGTTCTGATTCCAGGGTGGGGGCAAACTTGGTATATAGTGTTTAAGTATAAAACACTTAAATAGCATCTCCTGTAGTGTTACTGATACTAAATTGAAACTAAATGAATATTTATGAAGAGCAGGTAGTCCTTACCAAAATTGTAAATTTGAAGATTCCCAGAGTAGGGGTTCTCATCCCGGGATGGGACCATACTTAGGATATAGTATTTAGGTGTAAGTTTGCTTATACGGTATAAAATCTAAATGGATACTTAGGAATAGTTGAAAAGGATGTACAAAAAATGGTGAATTTCACAGCCGAGGGTTTTGACTCCATGATGGGTCCAAATTAGACATATCTTCTAATGTTAAAAATCTATCATATTATGTCAATTCTGTCATCAGTTTATGAAAGTATGAGGGCATTAAAGTGTTAAGAATACATCCTGATTTGTACTATTTCTGAATATTAGAATTTAGCTTAGATATTCAGAGCAGGATTCTTTTTTTGGTTTTTTTGGAATCCATAGTCCTTGGGAGCAGTGATACTTTTTCACTAGTATTCAGGCGAAAGATAAGGTCTGTGGATTTCTTGTTTTTGTACATAGATTCATTTTGTGAAGTTTGCCCTTTTGACTTTGATTTGGGAGTTTGACCTACTTTTTAAAAAGTTTACTTATTCAATGTCTCCCGACCTATCTAAGATAGATCTTTCATATTTTGTCTATATATGTCTTATCGCAATGCCTTTTATTTTGATTTCTTTATTTCTAGGAAGAGATGAAGAAACCCCGCGTAAGTATTATTCTATTCAGATTATAGTTCAATTTTAGCTGTAACACACAAATTGATTGGCTGAGAGCACTGAAAGAAATAGTTAATACATGTATTGTATAATGTAACTTGGTATGAGGACACGTCCCCGTGACAACCATGATGGGTATTCTTTTTTCTCTTTTTTTTTATACTTTGTTGCACTATTAAGTTATTAGGCTTCTATGAAACTGAAAATCAACGAAATTAAATGTGCACATTAAAATACTTTTGCTAGAAAATTTATTTTCTCAACAAGTAACACTACACAAATTATTAACGATCAAATTTCAATACAAACTCTGATACAACGATATCACACGCAAAATAATGGTATATCAAGTATTTGCAAATTTTGCTCCTTCAATTTAAAATATATTTCTACTTGGGAGTATATTGCTTGATTCGCTCATCAATGCATAATACGTCATGCTTTGCAAAATGAATGAGATGACATCACGTCAAATCGACTGACATGTGGGTCGCTATCTGTGAATTGCTCACATGATTTACTGTGTCAGTTTTAATTGGCGACAATGCTACACATAATAATGTAATTTAAACCTTTTATCAAACAAAAATTCACAAATCATGTTATCGCAAATCATATTGCATTTTCTGGTACATGCTCCTGTTATGCGAATCAAGATGGCTTCCTTCTCAGTTGATATTTCGTTGGTATGTTGCTAAGCAAATCCTTGCGCGTTGCATGTACTTTCTATAGTTATCAGTTTTTGTATGTAGTTTTGTCTTTTTGCATTATGAATAAGTAGATTATAATAAGCGTTACAAGTTAAATCACATTGTATTTCATAGGTCAAAAGTAGCCTCAGTCTTTATTTTTTTCAAAAATGTACTTAGAACAAGAAATTTAAGAATATTATCCCTGACTTGAAGTACACGTCATAGTCTGGACTTGTTATAAGATGACGCAATGAGAATGTCGATGAAAGTTGAAGATAAACAACAGTGATCAATCTCACAACTCTTTTTAAGAAATACACAATAGAGAGTTGGGCATAGACAGGCCCCTGGATATACCAGAGGTGGGATCATATGCCTAGGATGAGTAAGCATCCTCTGTCGGTCGGTCAAAACCGCCGTGAGCCCTAAATCTTGATCAGGTAAGCGAGCTAATCCGTAATCAGAATCCGTGTGCCACGACAGGCCTAACAATTAAAATGAAAACGCCAGACATCATCTAATCCAATGGACAGGTTGTAATGACAAAATAGAACATCATAACAACCATGGAATTTACTGACTTTATACAAAACTCTTAAACTCCTTTAACATGAACTTACTTGTCAGTAGCCATGCCTCAATATCGTGTGTATGTCTCTCAACTTATTCAATACTATAGGTCTTCTGTGTATGATCAGTTTTGAAATTAATGCATACTGGGTTTCATCGATTTCATTTGAAGTCATCATTTTTAAAATTATATGGTTGTTATAACCGCCTAATTTGCGAATACAACCTGTCGTTGGGTCTAATGCTATCTGGCGTGTTTCATACTAATGGTTAGGCCGTTCTTTGCACCCTGATTTGACTACGGGTTGTTCCAATTATCTGATCAAGATATAAAATTCACTGCGGATGTGACCAGTACATAGGGGAGGGTTTCTCATCATAAACACTTTATCCCACCTCTGGTATGTCCAGGGGCCCATGTTTGCCTTACTCTTGCTTTTGTGTTCTTTATAGGATTGATGAGATTGATCACAGCTCCTTATTTTCACTTTTCTTTGAAAATACTTAAAGATAGTATATAAATAATATTATTGTAAGCTGAATGTATAGTCATAATGTTATTCAAGGGATGAGATATACATTGTATACAGTCGTACACTGATCTTATGAAATTTATATCCAATGATATTTATCAAATGCAGATTAATTTCCATCAGCCAGTAATGAAATGTTATTATTTTCTAGTTTTTGAATTAACCAACGAAACAGGAAATAAAACGGCAGAAAATAGCAATTCTCCTGCAGGTAAGTTTTCGTTTCTGATATCATTTTAGATAATTCCTAGCCGTTTTCTTAAAATAAGTGATTCAATGCGTAACATAGCTAAATCGATATGTTCTGCGTAGAGTCTGTTTCTAAACGGAAATAAGCTACTCACTCATATGAAGATGTTACAGGAATGTCAACAGTTATTTCTTAAGTCCGCAGGGTCCATAGGGGATCCTTACTCATCCAGACCCCGCCTCTAGTTTTTCATGAGGTCCATGTTTGCCCTTTTCTTAATTTTGTATTATTTTTTAGGATTTCTGAGATTTATTGATATTTCTTATCTTTTTCTATTCATTTTGGAGACTACATGGTCATTACAATTATCGTATTTGCAAATACAACTTGCCATCAGGACGAATGTTGTATGATGTGTCGTATAGCAATGGTAAAGACGTATTTGACAATGAACTTCTCATGTTTGCGTATAAAGATATGTATTATAAGGTTCACAGTGTAATTGGTCAACAGGAGTTGCTTACTCCTCCTCTGTAATTTATCTCTCTTCTTGTTTTTGCAATTGTTTGTGTTTATCCTGCTTTCAAATTTACATTATGTACGATTTATGACGTTGTATATTGTTGAATGTCGCTGATCCACGCACAAGTACTCTGAATCCAGTAAGTGTTCTACCAAGCCCATATCTCTGCTCTTCACAACAATATTACCAACTGTGAAGGAGAAACTTCAAACTCACTGTGCGACTACATATGCCTGAAGTGGTGTTAATCAAATGTGGATTCTAAAAAATTGAAAAAGAATTTTAGTAAACTTTAAATCACAAAACTTTTTTCCAAATCAATAAGATCAAAATCTATGACTTTTCAACGCTTTACACGACCATTCCTCACGATAAATTAAAGACTAGATTTTTAACATCATAGACAGTTGCTTCTTCAACAGAAATGGAAAATGGAAACATTCATATCTAGTGATCATCCAAAAAATTACTTTGTTAAACACCACTCTGATTCCACGCACAAGTACTCTGAAGTTGAAATGAAAAATATGCTAGAATTCCTCATTGACAATATCTTCGTGGTCTTTGGTGATTAGGCCTACAAACAGTCTGTTGGAATTCCCATGGGCACGAACTGTGCTCCTTTGTTAGCTGACCTGTTTCTATATTCGTATAAAGCAGAGTTTTTTCAAACACTTCTACGTGAGAAAAAGCAATATCTTCTTGTTGCCTTCAATTCGACATTTAGATATATCGATGACGTTTTGTCTATTAACAATAATAACTTTCATTCATATGTCGATTCGATATATCCCTGTGAGCTCGAAATAAAATACACTACAGAGTCGTCCACTTCTGCTTCATACTTAGATATTTTACTGAAAGTAGACATTAACCGCAAACTGAAAACTCAACTGTATGACAAACGGGATGATTTCAGCTTCTCCATCGTCAACTCTCTGTGCTTGTGTGGCAATGTTCCTTTATAACCTGCATATGGTGTTTGTATCTCTCAACTGATTCGGGTGACAATAGCTTGTTCTGCGTATAGTCAGTTTTTAAATCAAGGCAATCTGCTGACAGACAGGTTGATGGTACGGGAGTTTCGGCGGTCTTGGTTGGGGTCGGCGTTTCGCGGGTTCTGTGGTTGTTATGGAGATCTAGTTCGTCGATAAAGCCTGTCGTTTGGTTGGGTGCTGTCTGGTGTGCTTCGTGCTGATTGTTGGGTCGTTCTTGGGACGCTGGTTTTGACTGCAGATGACTCCGTTCGGGATACAGGGCTCGCGACAGGTGTGGCTGATCGGCGGGGGTGCTTCTTCCTCATGGGCGCCTGATTCCACCTCTGGTGGAATCAGGGGTTCGTGTTTGCCCAACTATCTATTTTGTATTGCTTATAAGAGTTATGAGATTGATCACTATTCGTTATTTTCACCTTTCATAAGCAAATTTGTTGATGTTTTTTCTAGCTTTTACAAGTTTTTGCATTCAAAATTTGATAATTTTACATTTTATAAAAAGAAAACCTGAATTATTGCGATAAACTGTCAATAAAATATTTACTTAAATTGAATAGGAAAAGTATATCTCAGAAACAAGAGGTTCTGTCTAAGACTCGTCCTATGCTGTTAATCTTGTTCCCTCGGTGAAATCTACCCTAAACTCATACTAATGGAGGAAGCTCCAAGTTACATAATAATTATATGGTGGTCCATGTACATTACTTTTTAAAATCATTTATTTCCATCAATTTCTCGAGTCTTTCAATTTAATTTAACTCGGTGTAACAAATTCATGCATTCAATTCTTTAATTCTTAGGAAATGGAGGACAAACGGAGTCTTTACAAACAGAGCCTGATAACACACGTAGTAATAAAAATGGAAAAAATAAGCCTAATGCATTACATGAAGCCTGCAACAATGCAAAACTTGAAATTTTTAAGCATTGTATCCAAACATACCCTGACCTTCTACACAATGTTGATAATGATGGATGGAATGCTGCTCTATACGCCGCTCGGGGAGGAAACGTTAAAATTCTACAATTACTGACAAATAATGAAGTAGACGTCAAACATAAAAACAATGATGGCTGGAACATTCTTCATGTGGCTTGTGTAAACTCTAACGTAGAGATGAGTCGTTCTATCATCCAAACATACCCTGACCTTCTACAGAATGTAGATAATGATGGATGGAATGCTGCTCTACACGCCGCTCGGGGAGGAAACGTTAAAATTCTACAACTACTGGCAAACAATGAAGTAGACGTCAAACATAAAAACAATGATGGCTGGAACATTCTTCACGTGGCTTATGTAATGTCTAACCTAGAAATGAGCCGTTATATCATCCAAACATACCCTGACCTTCTACACAATGTAGATAATGCTGGATGGAATGCTGCTCTACACACCGCTCGAGGAGGAAACGTTAAAATTCTACAACTACTGGCAAACAATGAAGTAGACGTCAAACATAAAGACAATAATGGCTGGAACATTCTGAACGTGGCTTGTGTAAACTCTAACTTAAAGATGAGTCGCTATATCATCCAAACATACCCTGAATTTCTACACAATGTTGATAATTATGGATGGAATGCTGCTCTACACGCTGCGAAAGGAGGAAATGTCAAAATTCTACAACTACTGGCAAACAATGAAGTAGACGTCAAACATAAAGACAATGATGGCTGGAACATTCTTCACGTGGCTTGTGTAAACTCTAACTTAGAGATGAGTCGTTATATTATCCAAACATACCCTGACCTTCTACACAATGTTGATAATGATGGATGGAATTCTGCTCTACACGCTGCTCGAGAGGAAATGTTAAGATTCTACAACTACTGTTAGATAATGAAGTAGACGTCAAACATAAAACAAATGATGACTTTAACATTCTTCACGTGGCTTGCGTAGAGTCTAACCTAAAAATGAACCGTTACATCATCCAAACATACCCTGACCTTCTACACAATGTTGATAATGCTGGATGGAATGCTGCTCTACACGCCGCTCGAGGATGAAACGTTAAAATTCTACAACTACTGGCAAACAATGAAGTAGACGTCAAACATAAAAACAATGATGGCTGGAACATTCTTCACGTGGCTTGTGTAATTTCTAACCTAGAAATGAGCCGTTATATCATCCAAACATACCCTGACCTTCTACACAATGTAGATAATGCTGGATGGAATGCTGCTCTACACGCCGCTCGAGGAGGAAACGTTAAAATTCTAGAACTACTGGCAAACAATGAAGTAGACGTCAAACATAAAGACAATAATGGCTGGAACATTCTGAACGTGGCTTGTGTAAACTCTAACTTAAAGATGAGTCGCTATATCATCCAAACATACCCTGAATTTCTACACAATGTAGATAATTATGGATGGAATGCTGCTCTACACGCTGCGAAAGGAGGAAATGTCAAAATTCTACAACTACTGGCAAACAATGAAGTAGACGTCAAACATAAAGACAATGATGGCTGGAACATTCTTCACGTGGCTTGTGTAAACTCTAACTTAAAGATGAGTCGCTATATCATCCAAACATACCCTGACCTTCTACACAATGTAGATAATGATGGATGGAATGCTGCTCTACACGCTGCTCAAGCAGGAAATGTTAAAATTCTACAATTACTGGCAAATAATGAATTAGACGTCAAACATAAAAACAATGCTGGCTGGAACATTCTTCACGTGGCTTGTGTAAACTCTAACTTAGAGATGAGTCGTTATATTATCCAAACATACCCTGACCTTCTACACAATGTTGATAATGATGGATGGAATTCTGCTCTACACGCTGCTCGAGCAGGAAATGTTAAGATTCTACAACTACTGTTAGATAATGAAGTAGACGTCAAACATAAAACAAATGATGACTTTAACATTCTTCACGTGGCTTGCGTAGAGTCTAACCTAGACATGAACCGTTATATCATCCAAACATACCCTGACCTTCTACACAATGTAGATAATTATGAATGGAATGCTGCTCTACACGCCGCTCGAGGAGGAAACGTTAACATTCTACAACTACTGGTAGATAATGAAGTAGACGTCAAACATAAAAACAATAATGGCTGGAACATTCTTCACGTGGCTTGTGTAAACTCTAACTTAGAGATGAGTCGTTATATCATCCAAACATACCCTAACCTTCTACACAGTGTTAGCAGTAATCGATGGAATGCTGCTCTACACGCCGCTCGAGGAGGAAACGTTAAAATTCTACAACTACTGGCAAACAATGAAGTAGACGTCAAACATAAAAACAATGATGGTTGGAACATTCTTCACGTGGCTTGTGTAATGTCTAACCTAGAAATGAGCCGTTATATCATCCAAACATACCCTGACCTTCTACACAATGTAGATAATGCTGGATGGAATGCTGCTCTACACGCCGCTCGAGCAGGAAACGTTAAAATTCTAGAACTACTGGCAAACAATGAAGTAGACGTCAAACATAAAAACAATAATGGCTGGAACATTCTTCACGTGGCTTATGTAAACTCTAACTTAGAGATGATTCGTTATATCATCCAAACATACCCTGACCTTCTACACGATGTAGATAATGCTGGACGGAATGCTGCTCTATACGCCGCTCGAGGAGGAAACGTTAAAATTCAATAACTACTGGCAGGTAATGCAGTAGCGGTCAAACATGAAAATAATGACGGCTAAAACATTCTTCACGTGTCATGTATTTACTCTTAACTTAGACATAAGTCGTTATATCATCCAAACAAACCCTGACCTTCTACAAAGTGTAGATGATGATGGATGTAATGCTGTTCTACACGCCGCTCGAGGAGGAAACGTTAAGATTCTGCAACTGCTTCCAGATCATGGTGTGAAAACATAAACCGAAATTTGGAATTTGGAGTGTGTAATGTGAAGCCCATGTTTGTAGAAAAAAGTAATAACAATGTGAAAATTGTCTTCTCTTTTATTGAAGAATGTAAAATTTGCTCTGAGGGCATGACGTATCATGGAAGCACATATACTATAGCGTCGTACATCAAGTTGATCATACTCAGAATTGAGTGACGTTTTCGCTTGAGATAGATTTACAGTTGGGTCTAGTTCTTTTCTTTGAACTCTTAGAGGCATTCTATGTAGGCATTAAAATTTTCAACATAGGGATGGATAGGTAACCTCACCGATTTTTCTGAAATTTGGCATATAGTGATTATTTGAAACATCCTCATGGAATCTTGTACCAAAATTCGTAACTGGGGTACCATTGCCCTGGTGAGAAGAACACCTTGAAAATAGTTCCCAAGATGCTTAGAAATGCTGGGTTTTGGCCTATTTTTGATTAAACATAAATAAATTTTACAGGTGTACAAATTTTTCTATTGTTTGCTTAAAGATTAGAATAAGCATAACAAGTACATCATACAACATCAATAAATCAATATTGGATTACCTGAAGTTAAAAACTCAATGTATTGGTGTTTTGACTATTTTTGAAAAATCAATTTTAAGCCATTTTATAACATCATTTACAGTAAAACAAAACAACATACATCTATGAAAGTTATATATGATTTAAAGGTCATAGGAGACGGTTTTTAACAATACGTTTTCTCTCCATAATTATCAACTTTGTTTCATAGACTCCTCATAAAAATACTTTTTTGATATTAAAAACTATATTAACCCGAAGAAATTGAAGTGCAAAGGTAATCGGAATAGAAAATCATTACCCGATTATCGATCCTGATTTCCTGAATTTGTGACGTCATAAGAGACCACACTCAGATTTGCGAATCAAAACAAAAGCACATCCATGGACGATTTATTCGCAACTGGAGGCGTTTTTGAATGGGGAACCATAGTTTGTATACAAGGATATCACTTTGAACTCATAATTAATGCAAATACCAGCCACATCGACGATTTTTCATCGGAGGACGAACAAGAAGATTGATCAAGATCCTATTTATTCCGTATCGTTTGAAATGATACTGACAGGTTAATTAACGATAAATGTATGATAATTTCAGAGTACATTCTCAGACGACAATAAGAGAAATATAGATAGTTATTACTTGGGCTTTCTAACCCCATGCAGACACAGCGACGCAGCATCGTTTTTTCCAAGGGTGTGTGTGTGGGGGGGGGGTGAAGGTTGACTGATAATAACTTAAGGTAGGCACCCCCTCATCCCCTTTGGTTTTATGTGCTTAAAGTTCCACCCTGACTCGGATATATTTTATAGCCAGATCGAAATTTCCTTTACACACATCGTGAGCGCCGTTTTTTAAATTTATTTTTATAGGATTTTTACAAGTATCGTGTACAGCTATTTTAGTTTAACAGGTGAATCTAATAAATATAAATGGCTTTAACATTCTTTTACAATAAAATTTGCGACATAAGGGCCTATATGAAGAATAATTACCATCACATTAGCCGCTATAAAGGCTCTTTCTTGCGTATAATGGTTGGAAATGGAAGTAAGAGGAAGAACGAAATCGTCGGAAACTATGTTTAGTTGTCACACATCAGGCAGTCAAATGGATACAAGAGAACGTAGAAAAAAGAATAATCTGCTTAATTTATCAATGGCTAACATTCTCATTTAAACAAAATAAATTTATCGAGCTTTAATTCTTGAATGTTGATTCATTCAACCGACCGGTTGTTCAAAATACTCGGCCTATAACGTTATTGTTTGTTAAATTTTTTTTACCCTAATAAGGAAATCAACGTGCAAATTAGTGCTTCATTTAAAGAAGAAAAAAAGTAATCCCACAACTCTTGCATGACCGTAAAAAATGGTTTATTTCACCTGATATAAAAACTTGTAATTTCAACATGCTCCACCATTTGCTTTGAACATTCTTTTTGAAACAGAAAAGAAGGGGGGGGTCTGATAATGCAACTTTCAACATTATTTACTTTGTATTCAGAGAGAAAAATTCTGATCAGAAGAGCTTCATATAACTATTTCATAGACAAATTTCATTTCTAAACAAATCAGATCATGTTTATACTAAATTATGCAGTTCTAACTATTTTCGACTACAGACCATCTGCAAGCACGGCGAAGTCGAGAAAATCCTGCAAAACGTTGACTATATATATAATGACGGTAGACTACACGTTGGTTTGTAGCCTAGTCGGAAATAGTTAGAACTGCATCTGGTCGAAGATTTAATTTCATAAACCCATTAGTTTTTGCCAAACTAGAGTGAATACAATACCGAAACTGATCCTCATCAACCCCCGTAATCGCGTAAAATGATTGTCAAACAACTTCGAGTTCTGTGTTCTCGGTGTAGATTTCACACCCAAGTCTTTCTGAACGTTGGATCATTTAGACAAAAGTATATAGAAATACCTGACTTGCTACAATTACAGTTGAATGTAAGCACATTGAACATTTTGACGGCTAAAACCCGCAGTTGTTAGTGTAAACAAATACACATTTGCGTCAGGCTGGTCTCTTTTGACGTCATCAAGCAAGGGAGATAAGCCATGTTACTATTTTGATACTTCACACCACGGCAACATTTGACGGTCTGTAGCGCCTGTTACCTTACGATTTTTTTCTGAATGACTTCTTTACATATGTTAAGTAATTAAAGAAGAACACATTTTCGTGCAAAACAATTTTTTTTTTTTTTAAAAAATCGTCTCCTATGACCTTTAATTGATCCCTTTATGTATAAATAAAAAAACCAATGTCTTATTTTGCTAATTAAAATCATATAGCTTAAAAAATGTGTTGCCTTGGTAATATGACAAATCTCATGATCTGAATATATGGGTCACATTTCAATATTTTATATAATATCCTTCAATTTGAAATAAACAATGATGCATATTACGTACTCTCCTGTTATGAAATATTTCATTTGCCATAGGAACCATATTTCAGTATTTCATCACAAAGTTTTGTTAAATAAACTAGTATGATTGTTTGTAATGTAAAACTTATACGGTACCAATTTAGATGCACCAGATGCGCATTTCGACAAATAATGTCTCTTCAGTGATGCTCAACCGAAATGTTTGAAATCCAAAAGCATTGCATGTCTGCTTATTACCATGTTATAGTGTAAACTATCTCACTATCATATTATGTTTGAACATATAAATTAATGTACAAATGACTGCTTGAATTGGAGATAACAATGATGAGTTATTGTGTTACCATAACAACCATTTTATAAGATATATGATTCCTTTTAATTTTGAAGAAAAATGCTAACTATAAAACTGATTTGTGTCAGGAAGCAGAAACGTGCGTGCCTATTTGTTATGTGAAAGTGTTCTGTTATAATCTTAATCATTCCTTTAAAGTACTTTTTTTTATAATTTCCATGGATTTGTCATACATGTAAGCTGATGTTGCAAACATTTATAAAATCTTGAAATCGAAAGGCATTGGTAGAAGATATACTTGATATGAAAATGAAATGTTATGAATGTGTTTGAATTGCATTATACTTTGTATCGAATGTAATTTTGACTTTATACATTATAAGATTAGATATTTATCTATAGGTCTTCCCGGTAAAAGCATTATATGACTCTCTTTAAAGCTGTATGGTCCGAATTACAATTTTTTCCATCTCGTAAAAACGCTATTAAATCATTGCACGTATGTAGTTATGATACTGTACGACATATCATAAATTATTTCACCTGTTTTAACCCAAATAATTTGATTTTAAATCGATGTTTACAAATAACTGCGTCATTGCCATTTCAAGTGACAGTCACATGACCAGTTCAAACTTTCAGATCATCTGTGTAAAGCTGTGTATTTTGTTATAACAGTGTCATACCATAAGTTTAATAGAAATAAAAATATCAAATACCTCTTAGTAATGTTTTTGTTTTACGCTCTTTCAGCCTTAAAACTAGACAGTTGCGTATGAGTTAATACATCATGTTGGGATTCCCCTAACGCGCGTGGGTCTATTTATAGACGTCTATTATGGGATGATTTATATATGTAGCCACTATATTTACTTTCTAAATAATATTCTCACTGTTTTCTTTTACATACAGATGTTTTCAAGCACATAATTAAGGGAAAGTTAATAACTTTATAAAGTAATTAATCTGCTTTAAAGTAATTATGTACAAAAATAATACATGAACATCGGGTCATACAGCTTTAACCGTTTAAATTCAATAATTAGAAAGGGGAAAATATGACAAAAAAATATGTTACTATGGAAACGATAGGACCAGCAACCACAATCATTGAAAACAATTCAATGTACTTCAGTAAGTTGATTTTATAATATTATAAAGTTATCTTTGTATTCATAGGCTGGCTACAATATACTAATTAAGAAAGAATTCAATTTGTAGTTTAGTTGCTATGTTGGTTATTTAGATCTCTTTTCATTTACATCAACAAAGTATTTTACCTAATTATACTCAGTTAAGTCAGTTTTGACCAGATATAGTCCCAAAAGTCCTGTTATAAAAATGTTGGTAATCTGACTGTTTTGTCTCCATGGAAACATTAAATAGGGACTGTAGCAGCTACATGAAACTGTAGTATATCAATGATTGGGTATGCATGCTTTTCCCAACATTTTCTTGACATTGATTTTTATCAGCTACCCACATTCTGAACAGTGCTACATAGGTACTAAATGTTTCTAATTTGTTTTGTGTGTCCACTAAAGCTGCAAGGTACCAGAAACATTTTGTTACCTAGGTCATAATCTACTTACACCACTCTTCCATTACATTTCTTTCTTTCTCGATTAATTCAACTTTAGTGCAAAACGTCTTAATATAGATGGTATTTTGTTAGTACTCTCTCCATCAGTACATAGGTGCACTTTTTTAGTGAATTTGTAGCCAAAAATTTCAGCAATTTCCATGAATATCAAATTCTGTGATGTGGCATTAAACAACGCAAAATTGAAAATCAATGCCTAACATATCTAATGTTTATAACAACACAATTTATAAGGGTGGGGGATTGCTGGTGTTAAAAATAGGTTAAGTAAGTAAAAGTAAGTAATTTTTATTTAAAGTCGGAAAACTATATACAGGTAAACAATAAACATGAGCTAAGAGCTCTTTAACCGACTATATAGCATTAAAAAAAACACAAAGCACTAATGATATATAATTGCATGCATAGACATAAAAACAGAAATTTGAAATAAAATAGGACGCATACTTGTATACAGACATCACAAGTCATGTATATATATACACAGGGACTAACTATATTAAGATGAGCATGCATAACTGAAAACAGTTTGCAACACAAACATAAAAATATGGATATATACATAGAATAAATAAATATGCATACCTAAGAGACAGAGCGGAGTAAAAATAAAACAGTTAAATTTGTACATATAAGCTTAGAAGCATAGTTAGAAGTTAGATCAAAACTTTAAGATTTAGGCAGGAGAGGCTGGAATTTGCATGAGCTGCATTTACAATTTAATTCCCCACACCAATTTTGAATATAATTTGAGAATAGATTATATGATGTAATATTTCTTGCTTCGTTTGGCAAAGAGTTCCAGAGCTTTGCTGCCTCATATCTGAAAGATTTAATCCCGTACCTGGTTGTTCTAGGTCTTGGTATTTCCGCTGTATTTGTATATCTAAAATTGTATGAATGGTTTTTTATAACAACTAGATCTTGTAAAAAAAGTGGGGACAGTTTGTTGATAATTTTAAAAGTTTCTAAAGCTATTGTTCGCATTCTTCTGGTTTTTAGTGAAGGCAATTTATATTGTTTTAATAGGTTTTCGTAAGTACTTTTATAGTCACCATAGATAAACCTCAGAGCTCTTTCCTGAATCTTTTCAATTTTGCGGGTGTTTTGTTCAGTGCAGAAGTGCCATGTCAACGGGCAATAACTAACATTTGACATAATAAATGAATGATATATGGTTAATTTACCTAATTTGCTAAGATGTTTGCCTATTCGTTTAAGAACATTTAATTGCCTTGCTGCCTTTTTACAAATATTGGTAATATGTGTGTTGAAAGAAAGTTTAAAATCAATTGTAATACCCAACAATTTTATTTCTTCATCACATGAAATTTTTATTCCATCTAAATCAAAAACTATGTTTTCATTGTGTGTTTTGTTTCCAACAGAGATAGCTTGGAATTTTTCTGGATTTGCCTGCATTTTGTTTGATTTAAACCATTTAATCAGAGATCTACTGTCATCTTGAAGTGCTGCTATTACCTGAGTTAAAGATTTATCTGATTTTGATAAAGTATTGTCATCTGCATAGTTGTAGAGATTACATTTATTTACAAAGTGAAAGAGGTCATTGATAAAGATGTTAAAGAGTAAGGGGCCGAGGATAGACCCTTGTGGCACACCTTTGATTATATTTGACATGATGCTGGTGTGCTCCCCTACTTTAACACACTGTTTTCTACATGAGAGATAGCTACTTAACATCTCTCGTGCTGCTTTTGAGAGACCATATACTTTTAGTTTAAGAAGAAGTAGTTCATGAGGAAGGCAGTCAAAGGCTTTAGAAAGGTCCATTAAAATTGCTGCTGTGTACTTGTTTTTATCCAATGCTTGTTTCCAATCTTCAATTACTCTTAATAAAGTTGACTGTCATCCAAAACCTGACCGAAAAGCTGCCAAAAAAGGATTGAAAACATTTTTAAAAAACATTGTTAACTGATTTTCAATTGCTCTTTCAAAAACTTTTGAGATTGCAGGAAGAACACTAACAGGTCTATAGTTACCCTTCTCTAATGAACTATTCTTCTTATGTAATGGTGTCACTTGTGTTATCTTAAGCTGGTTAGGGAAAGTTGATGTTGATAGGGACATGTTAATTAGTTGACTTAGAGGTTTGCTGATAACTGGTAAAGCGATGTGTAAGAGTTTTGGAGAAATTCCATCAATACCAGTGGCTTTTTTAATATTTATTTTCATTATACTTTTTGTTACAAAGTCTTCAGTGACAGCTTTAAAGGAAAATGGATGTTGTTGTGGTAATTCTGTTTTATTTGCTTTTATTGCCTGTATACTTGGGTGATTTTCATCTACTTGTTCTGCATCCCCAATATTTTTAGCAACATTTATGAAAAAGTCATTAAAAATTTCACATACTTCTTTCTGGCTGTTTACAAGCGTGTTATTTTCCGAGAGAATTAAGTCTTTCTGTGTGGTGCATCCTTTGTTTGTTAAAAATGGTTTTACAGTTGGCCAAAAGTCTTTTGATTTTGGGCCTCCAGCACATCTTTCAATGAAGTATTGATTTATAGACTTGTTTTTTAGGGTGGTTACGTAGTTTCTTTGTTTTCTGTACTTTTCCCAATTTTCAGAGGAGTTTATGGATTGGTACTTGTTAAACAACATTTTTTTCTTGTATATTGCCTTCCTAAGTTCTTTATTCATATATGGGACTTGTTTTGTTTGGATTTTCCTTGATTTCAGTGGGGCATGTTTGTTAGCTACATCTAGAAAGCAGTTGCTAAAATCATTGTAACACTTGTTTACATCTTTGCCATCACACAATAAGCATAATTTGGTTTCTAATTCCTCTGCAAATTTTTCAGCATCAAAATGTTTGAAACTTCTACATAATCTGCGTTTTACTTGTCTCTCTAATATGGTTATGTCAACCTGAACAGATATAAAATTGTGGCAGTCACTAATTCCTGAACCAAAATTACATACTTTCCCTGTGTTTGAATTTTCGTTGGTGATAATGACATCTAGTAGGGATGGTTTACCAATTTTGGTAAAGCATGTTGCTTTTTTCACCAAGTTCTTAGCACCATGAGTATCACATATATCAGACAATATTAAGCTTTTTTGTTTGTCAAGCATGTTGATATTTAAATCGCCAATAACGATGTAGTTGTCATATCTACTTATAATTCTATCTAGAGTCTTGCTAAAATCGTCGCTAAAAACATTTTCATTCATATTCGGTGGTTTATATGCTCCAACAAATAACCATTTGTGACCGTTTGATGTTACCTCTATTACCACGGATTCTATGTCTTTAAATTCAAAGGTAGGCTTACGATCTCCAGCCAGATCGGACCTGAGGAAGGCTAGTACTCCTCCACCATGCTTATTCCGATCAGCTCGCCACATAGTATAATTGTCAATTACAAACTGTGCATCGGGGTAGGAGGCGTCGATTTTAGTCTCTGCCAGAAAAAGCATGTCGATGAGATTTCGCTGTAATATGTCCTTGATCTGATCATACTTTCCTGCGAGACTGTTTATGTTTAAATATCCACAGATAAGCTTAGCTGGATTCGCTTTTCTAACGTTTACTAAGTTCTCCCAGATGTCATGGTCGTTTTCCACGTTGTTTACGCCGGAAGTGTAATTGTCATCTCCTGAGATGTCGATCCCGATCGTTTCAGGCATCATGTCAGCATCTGTTTCCATGCTGGGTGCGGGGTTGTCAATAGATAAACATGCATTGCAGACCCATTGTGCTGCAACGGGTGGAAAGTTGTCCGTGCAGCATTTAAGGTGACATCTTATATTGCAATGTGTGCATATCAAAAGTTTCTGATTTTTTCGTGTTTGTCTACTGCAGGTCACACAGGGAAATTTAATCGGCCCAGGGTTGGTTGAGATGTCACCCGCTATAAGAATTCGTAAGATTAGAAGGTATTTTCCCACTGAGTTGGATCCATTGTCTTTGTTTTTGTTTGCATCAAACAAAGAGATTTTTGGCGGGTAAAGTTTTTGCAATAAATAGTCATCTAAGTACTCTTCAAAGTTTAGTCTAGACTTACATATGTCGTCTAAAGATGATTGAGGATCGTGTGTAGTAGCATGCTGGTCGGCAGGTGGTGTAAATCTGCATATTATGGATGTTATGACCAGAGCTATTGTCCAGTGATATGTCCAATCCGCCATTTTTTTTATTTTTTTTTTATTTTTTTTATTTTTTTTTTTAAGATCACAGCGAGAGATTTTTTCTTCTCCCGTAGAAGTGTTTGAATAAATTCTGCTTCATATGAATATAAAAACAGGTCAGCTAACAAAGGAGCACAATTCGTGAAAAAAATAGCACAATAAAGGCCTGAAAATACTAATGGGAAATCAAAGTAATCCTTGAACCAATGTAACTCTAGCTAGAGACTAAGTTAGATTTCACAGAATTTAGACCATTTCCTAAACATGAAAAAACAAGGATGCACGAGCAGTTCTGGACTTAACCCTATGAAGAGAAGAAGGAGAGAGAGAGAGAGAGAGAGAGAGAGAGAGAGAGAGAGAGAGAGAGAGAGCTAACTTTAGTCCTAGCAAAAGTGAATGGAAAATGCCGTTATCGCTGTTTATATACTGACTGTAACCAATGAAAATGACTCTTACGGACAGGCTTTAAAAGAGCAAGATGAATATCTAACATGACCTCTGATAAGTTTAAGGTACGAGTTTTAAACCAATGGAAAGTCAGGAAACGAATTAACTTCGGAATGATTGACAAGATGGAGATACATGCAACAACGGAATTAGCAGAAAAATGGCAGATGTGTGGAAATAATAAAGTAAACAATTTACAACTAATTTGGACCTTACACAAAAGTAATGATCAACAAAAAGGATGGACACGCAGGCAAAGGTACAAGAGGAACAAATTAAATGCTAATAAAACCAAAACCATTACAATCTCCTCCCCTTAAAAGAAAAAATTACAATTTTTGTTAAATGCAAATAAATAGTTCACTACACTTCATTTCTTAAATCCACCAATGGGGCATCTTTCATTCCTCAGGTTGTGGTATGTCAAGAAAAACAAAGGGGTGGATGGAGCGCTCCTCTGTCGTGCTTCCCTAGCCCTTTCCCTCTCCTCCTTGTTGATCCTTTGACGCGGTCTTCTTATCATGATGTCAGTTGTGGTATGGTGATGCACCTTCCTCATATGACGCCGTACATCGGACATCTTTATGTCCGCGGGTATGTTAAGGCATGTCATGCTCCATTTATGCCCGTACACTGCATGATTTTTTAAATCTGTCCTACACAGAGAGAGGGAGCTACTAACTCTTAAAAACTATTTTGGTTGTTTACATGAGAACATTTTGTATCATAACAACATGACAAACATGCGCTTCCGTATGACGTCATTGCATGACTGTTTTAAATAGATCACAGATTTACCTTAATAGAAAATGGAAAAGTAGCACATTACTCCATGATTTAAATATTGCTCTAACAGGCGACAATGACTGTAAAACACCCATAGTATATCAGAATTATTGGATAAGTCTAAATAAAAATAACTGCTAGAACTGTTTGACTTCTAGATAATTTATAATAAATCAACTAGGGTGTTTCTTATCATAAAACAACTCTCATTGAATGTATCAAATAAAGTCAAATGAGCAATCATATGAAGAATGACCTAGAAAATATTTAAACTTATACTGATGTGTTGGAATTTTGGGAAAATATTTAAACACAAAAATAAAATAATAAAAACATATTTATTAAGTGTAATCAATACAAAAATGGCATTGTCATTTTAAAAATATATATATTCAAGGGGTTCATTGGTTTAAGGAGAATAAACATCCCTTGATTTAATTCGACGGCAAACTCTAGACCTTTTGAATGCAGGACTGGGTTCTGGAATAAAAGCAGCTAAAATTATTCCTCTTCACTCAAGATCTCATTATGTACAGGCTCAGGAGTAATTTCTTCAGAAATTGATTCTTCAAGGGGAGCAACTACTGATATCCAGCTAGGTGATGGAGAAATACCTTCATATGGATTTAGGTGATCTACAATACATGCACTATCTGGTGTTTTCTGTATTTTGTAAGTCAGTTCTGTTAGTTTGTTAATTACTTTATAAGGTCCTATCCAACCTAAACCTAGCCAGTGATTTTTTTGTTTTTCAAACTACCACCTCTCCTTTTGAATTTGGGAAAAAAATAGCGACATTTTCCTCAAATTGGGAAAAATTATTCATAGTAAATTAAAATGGTGAAGATGCATAAAATAATTAAATAACAATTTTTTTTTTAGGTTTATTTCAGATCTGATATAAAATCATAAAATAAATTATTATTTAACATTAAATATGTATTGGAAATCACACCTTGTATATATATTATTTACTTTTTCTAAGAACTACTTATTGTCTAATTTCATAAAGAAAATAATAAAGTATTAATTCACCAGCATTTGTACCCATAATCTTGTAAATACTAGTATTATATTAATAATCAAGTTTCCAGAATGTCTCTCCTGTTTGGTATTTTTCGAATTTTAATAAAATCCTATACTGTTGGCCACTTCCTGTTATTAGCCTGACCCTACAAAAAATGTCGGTCAAAATAAATTGTAAACAGTATGGCTAATGTGCATCTGGAGGTTATGTACTTCGCTCCATATCTGCTTATATGGATGCCTCTATTGTTTTACATATTATTTACAAAACCTTTTGCATGTGCAGTGGTTTGGAGAATAAATTTGAAGAAAAAAAAACCGTATTTACTCTGTCAGAAATATACGGTTACCTTTTTTTAAATGGCCTAATTTCCCTAGATATGAAATTGGGGAAAACATATATATATATAATGGGGAATAAATAGCTAATTTTAGTGAGGGGAAACAGCCGAATATCGGTGGCATTTTAGCCCCAAAAAATCACTGCTAACTAAGCTGCTACTGTAGGAGGATACCATCTCCTCACATAATTATCCTGTGAAAATTGCCTAGGTTTAAGACATCTATCATAATACGTCATTTGTTTTTCAGCGGTTCACTTCAGAATTTCATTAACAAAATCATAAGTTTCAGACAGAACATTTCTCAACCATTTCACATATTCAATAGGGCAAGTAGGATTTGTGGCACGTTGGGATTTTCCCAATATAAGATCAATACGACCAGAAATTCCATGACCAAACATGAGCAAGTTGGGTGAACAACCAGTACTTTCTTGAACTGTAGACATATTCGCCATAAAAAGAAACGGCAAATTATCATCCCAATTGTTCCTAACATTTGATGCAGAGTCCTATTATACCTTTCCACTAACCCGTCGGACTGTGGCCTATAAGGTGTAGTCCTTGTTTTCTCAATACCAAGTTTTTCACACAAAACTGAAAATAATTCTAACTCAAGACCCTGATCAGAATGGATATGCTTGGGTACACCACATCTACAAATAAACACATTCACAACTTTATCACCTACAGTCAATGCGGTTTGATTAGGAATTGCATAAGCTTCTGCCCATTTTGTAAAATAATCACAAGATCTTCGTTTCCATCGCCAGTAATTGGAAGAGGCTCAACAATGTCTATTACAACCCTATCTAAAGGTGCGCCAGTAACTGATTGACAAAGTGCTGATCTAGCTAACCCTGGACCACTTTTAGCTCTTGCACACACACATTGCACTGCTTACACCAGCGTTTAATATCAGAAGACATGCATGACAAATAAACTCTAAGTCTAATATGCGGTCTCTGCCTGAATGTCTTATAGTTCTAGATTCATGTAATTGGTACAATATTGTATATCTGATTTCCTTAGGAGCAACTAACAACAAATTTTCATTATCATCTGAATGTTTCCATCTATAATAAAGGGTATTCTGAACAACTGTTAATGACTCTCATAATCCCCAAAGTGTTCTGGAGATGCATCTAATACAACATGACGGGGTGGTTTTGTAATGAACTTTTCTTTCAGACTAATAATATGTTTTATTGCATGTTCATTTTGTTGCAAGTTAGATAACTCCTTATGTGACCAAGTTGTAACCAGTTTGGTTCAGGCTTACCATCAAGAGAATATGTTAATGTATTAGACTGGTCTCCTAATTCGCACTCATTGTAGTCCTCAACACAACTACCCTATATGTGACAGATGTTAAGAAATCTTTTGTTTAGGCAACTCCTTTGGAGGCATAAGACAACTGTGATTCCAGAATGACAATCTGGACAATCTTTACGTCTGCATTGTTGTGTAACCTCCCAGGTATGTGCACAATGCTAAAGTCATATGTTTCTAGAATAGAGAGCCATCTGACTAACATCTAGTTTCTTGAAATTCTTTAGCCAGATTAAGGACGCATGATCTGTTCTGATTCTACCCCAAACGAAGCGTCTGAATTGTCTAATAAAAGTAATGGCATTTAACAACTCTTTGTATATTATGCAGTGTTTGGCTTGGTGTTTGTTTAATGTACGACTTACATATGCTACAGCCCCTTCTTCACCATTTTGAATCTGTTACAGTACAGTGCCAAGTCCTCTGAGCCTGGAGTCAGTATCAAGAATAAATTCTGAATTGTTATCTGGATAGGCCAAAATGGGGCTCTTGTTAGTGATTCTTTGAGTTTGTTAAATGCAGATTGATGTTCAGGGGCCAACAAAATCTTCCTCTTTTTCTAACGAAATATGAAATAGGACTTGCAATTGTGGAGAAATTGGGTATGAACCGCTTATAATAACCTGCGAAACCAAAGAAACTACGAACGTCAGTAGCATTGCTAGGTAACTCGAACAATTTTGATTTTTTTCTTCAATTAAACTAACAGATCACTTCTTATACAAAACCTGTAAATTTTCTGGCAGCTCAGATGATACATCAACTGACTTAATACTTGGCTCAACAATATCAACAGATTGTAACGCCGCAACTGTGGCATTCTTGTCAACTCTAACAGGCCTATCTGTAATATTTAAAACGGAAAATAGTATATTTTCTGGATCAACCAAAGTTCTGGAAGCCCACATTGTAGCATTCTGTATATGCCACGTTCCCTGAGTGTCTCTTACCCCTCTTGTTGGTCTGAGTTTTGAAAGCTTATCTACACAAGTTTGCACTAATTTCATTAACTCTGACATTTCTTTAAGGTATCCGAATCTCATTAGACCACGTGACTAAAAGACGATGTCGGGACATATTGGTATATGTCAGAAGGTGTCGGAAATTAATAAAAAGTATTTTAATAAACAAATAAAATTAAATGAATAGCTATTTTTAATGGTTCATTTTGTTCGCCAATCATTAAAACATAAAACACGTTCAAGTTTGATGTTTCCGTAAAATCTCGCACACACGAGATGGTGGGACAATCTGTAATGGTTGCGCCCCTGAAAAAAGTCGTGCGGGAAAAACGTGGTCGTTTTACGTCGGATACAGTCAAAAAAGGGGAGAGGAAGACAGCACAAAACGACAGAAGGGTATTAGAAACACCGTTGTTGAACATAAGCACCCTATTGGACATTTTCACAACGATAAGAACAGATGTGAAGAATGTTGTCCGGGAATATCACGGTTAGCGAATTAAAAAAAGATAGAAACGGAAGATTGAGGAAAGGGTAGGCGTGTTGTAGAATTGAGATGTTTGGTCGATTCCTTAAGCCACTGTCTGTTCTGTAGGATGGAACCATTATATCTTGCGCATGAAACTATCAAAGGTGAAATGAACATGGGACAGGGGGTTATTTGTATATACAGTGTAATAACTGCGGGCAACTGATGAACACAAAGTTAGGTGCAGTTATGTACTGCGTGTTTATAATTGAGAAAATATACAATGTTAGTGTTTGCATATTCAATTAACATCCACAGAAGATTTGAAATTTGCTGAATATGTTTTGTAGCAATGATTGACTCGATTGGAGGCCCACAACGAGTCAATAATGTCCTTACAACGCTTGATCTCCCATCGATATCAAACAAAAATCTCAAAGCCATGGAATGACGAGCTGGGCAAATAATTAAAGATTATGCAGAGAAAAGTATGGCCATTGCAACTAAAGTATCATTTGACACTGAAATGAGGTCAGTTTTTCAAAGTACACACGGCTACAATAAGATATATGTGTGTTTCCTATTTTAATTTAAAGGTAGGTAAAACATTATTTTATAAAATGGAAAACATTTTATCAAAATCGTAGTTTTTGATATGCTGTAAATACAGACCTATTTACATTTGAATACTTTTCAAACAATATGATTGATTATATATTGTTAACATACCTCTCGAGAATCCTTCAATCATATGGAGATGTCACTACTACTGGTGAAGGGCTGCAAAATTTAGGCCTATGCTCGACGCTTATGGCCTTTGAGCAGGGATGGATCTTTATCGTGTCACACCTGCTGTGACACAGGGCCTCGGTTTTTGCCGTCTCATCTGAAGGACTGAGAAAATCGAATGCAAATGAAAAACATAAAACATTCCTGTTTCTAAAGTTCGGATTTTTATTTTATTATGTATGTATCATCAATAGAGTCTGCAGCAAAAATGTAGATGTAGGGTTGGGAAACCAAAAACAGACATATTTTATTTAGGCCTAATATATTTGAAAGATTGACATAATTGTTATTTGTAGTTTGTCACAATTTTTCAATTTAAAATACAGGGAATCATGTAGGCACATACTGTATGCGACACGACACAAAACACTAGGTATTATTCTATTTGATACTTTCATTTTGTAATTTGATATGAGTGGATAAGTATTTACTCATTTGAAGTGAATGCCCTCCTATTTTATTCAGACTCTATCAATTGTGTACTTCAGGAAAAATTATAAATGAATAAGTGAAACAATTAAAATATCATTCATTGTAGTGACATTTCAACTATGGAAGAAAACAATGCACCATTTGTCCATCACGCTACTTTTAATGAGGTACTGCAGTTATAGATGGTGAATTTCTAGGGTATGTAATATTAGAATGTTGAAACCTATGTCAGAAATGACAAAGTTGTTACCCTTTATGTGCATATATAGGTAACATATATACCTATGCGAGTATAAATATGATACTACTGAAATAATTTCAGTAATCCTGCATCACTTTTGAAATCTACAAGTGTGCTTCAAGACCTGGAGGAAAGTGGCGATTCTGGAAATGATGATGAGTAAGTTCTAAAATTTTCATCATATACTATAACACTAACAACAGCATATTTTTTTAAATCTTGGGAGTGATCTGACTTGTATCAATATACCAGTTAACCAGACACAGTGCTTGCACGTTTACAATTCATACACCAGAGAAAAGCGTCGATTAATTGGAAATATACATTATCTTGTGTTATTTATTTCAGGAATTCTAACCCAGCGCAAGTTTGTCTGCCAGATCGAGATTCACTAAATGTTGATCATTCCCCTCAGACTCCAAAACTAGTTTGTCCATCACATATAGATTTACGGGAAATGGACCTTTCTCTTCACACTCCACAAGGAATAGTCAAGTAATTCTCATATACTTTAATACTTTCATGTGATACATTTAATTTCGTTCATATATATTATCATGTGAACTTTAGTGCATTCTCATTCTATGTGGGTGTTATTTATAGTGAAACTGCACATATAGACAAAGTGTCAGGAAGGTGCTGACCATGCTGGCAAAAACGGATTTGGTAGTCTAACAGGTAAGATAATAAATTATAAAAGTGTAATGTGGAATTCTGCTGAAAACTGTATCAATTTTCAGTTTACGCCATAAAACATTTAAACATACAAGAGGCCATACATTTTTGGTCAGCAAAAGTAAGTATGGCAATAAAGTTCTTAAAACTGTTATTAAACATCGAACTTGTTCGGTTTGCAAATGGTGGAAACGAAATAGACCTGGAGAAAAGGTTCGCAATCACAAATGTGTCTGGAATCACACAGGATCATCAGGACAGATGGAGGCTATGACTGGGATTCAAGCGATAAAGGAGATGATGTCACAAAAGACACCAGTTGAAGTTATTGAGGGTGATACAATTCTGTGATATCAAGGATTGAGAATGAACTGGGTGTAAGAATAAAGAAACAACTTGACCGTAACCATTGTGTTAAAATGTCACTAAACATTTATATGACTTGAAGAACAGTAAAGCCGCAAAGATAACCAATCAAGTGATTCAGCACTTCACAAAATGTATCAAGTACATCTTCGCTAAAAATCAAGGTGATCCAGACGACATACGGGAAAACTTAGAAGCATTAGTGCCTCACCAGTTCGGAGACCATACCAAGTGTTCCAAGGATACAAGAGAAGACCAGCTGAGTTTACCATACAAGACATCACTAAGTGACCCAGTTTTGAAAGAAAAACCTGATACAATCTTTGAACATGTGATTGCCAAAGCTACTTTGTATAGTGATTTAGGGTCCAGCCAAGCTTGCGAAACATGTTAATCGAGCAGTCAGTTTATGAGCACCAAAAAACTTGCATTATGGGAAAAGTCTAAGCCTTGACTTTGTGTAAAAACTACTGCAGCATGTATGAATGAAGGTCACAAATACTTACCGGAAGTAGACAAGTTTGATGTTATCTTGAGGTGTTTGTTGAGTTTTGTTTAATTCCCTGTTGTCAGTTTTGACCATTTCTTGCAGCTTATTTTTGGAAATAAATACATATTACTAACAAAAACTCTTCTATGAATGTGTATATTTTCAAAGTAGGAAAACCTTATTTACATTAACTTTAGGCTAATATTTATTGTTGTAAATGAAAGTTGAAGGTAACGAACGGTAATGAATCTCATAATTCATAATTTTTGAATTACTCGAAAAGAATGATGAATTTTTTCTTGCTCATTCTTATTCAATGTATTTACTATTACTTTCAGGTATTTAAAGAACACGGATTATCCCCTGGTCATCATACACTGAAATATTCGGAGAATATGGACATGAAAAGACAGAAGAGACAGGAAAGATCAAAGTTGCCTGAAAAGAAGCGCCGTCGATTGGAAATGAAGCAGGAGAAAATTACCCACAAAGGAGCGAACGAAGCAGCTGAAGGAGATACATATCAATCAGGTAAACAATAACTTACAAAGTGTTAGTTAATGAATAAATGTTGAAAGTGATTGTTTGTATATTAGAGATACATGTATATTCATATTTCATCAGAAGTTGAGACTTTCTCACCAAGTCGACATCCAGACTATTCCTAATGCAGTTCCCAAACCAGGATTCACCAAAGTCGACCACCTGAACGAAGTTCAAGAAAATAGGGTCATTATCGACCTAGAAACTATAGGATTTAGTAAGAAATATAATTGACTTCCACAATATAGCTCACCCTAGTTAAAAGCTCAAGTGAGCTTTTCTGATCGCTTGTTGTGCGTCGTCTGTCTGTCCGTCTGTAAACGTTGTTTGGTTTTTTTTACATTTTCGACTTCTTCTCCAGAACCACGGAGCCATTTTCAACCAAACTTGGCAAAAAGCATCCTTGGGTGAATGACATTCATGTTTGTTCAAATGAAAGACCATATCCCCCCAAAGGGGAGATAATCACGAAAATGCAAGAATAGGGTGGGGTCATATAAAATATTTTCTCAAAAAGCACCGGGCCAGAAAAGCTGCATTATACATGAAAGCTTCCTGACATACTGCAAATTCAAGATTGTTAAAATCATGGTCCACGGGGGTAGGATGGAGAGATAATCGAGGATCAAAGTTTTACTTGCGAATATATAAGGAAAATCTATAAATATGGGACAGACTGACTCAGGTGATGTGGTCCATGGGCTCATTGTTGGAGTTTTGAATACCATTACCAATTCTATATTTAGAGTAAATTACATGTATCTAGATAGTTTATACCGAGCGAAGCTCGGAAGGCCCGTCCACGAAGCAAGGCTCTAAAGGTAACACGTATGTATTAAAAAAAATGAAAAAAATCAGCAAATGAATAAAGATAATCTCTACATACGTTCACTGAAAATTTCGTGATCCATATGGGCGCGGCTATATTGTTTTGTTCATTAGTTGCTTCTACAGTTATTCGTGTTTTAATTTGAATGGCGAAAATACAAGACTGACGTACAATTTGTAATTCAAACACTCAGTTTGTTGAAAATAAATAGTATAATTATTGTCACATTTTGTTGTCAGGAAATATAACAGATAATGGTACACTTTACATGTTTATTACTTTTACATCAATTTTGTTACTAATTATTACACAAATAAATGAAATATAATTAAAAACTCAGTCTTGTGATTGTCACCATAATGTCACTGCGGTTGTTTCAATAACTACACTGGGTCCAGTTGGAATGGTGGCTCCTTTTGGAATTCTAATACGTTTCCTCTGGCTCCCACTCTCACTTCCTACTTCTCCTTGATTTCTTTTAATTTGTGGCTAATTTAAAGGATCTATAAAATCAAGTTGCACATTTCAAATATACATATTGTTATCTCACATTGCACATGTACCATAATCTAGTGTGAATGTGTACACATCACTACTACAGTGTACAATTTTTGTACTACAACTACGATACACTGTATATATTCACTGTTCGTTATCTTCACCTTGCATTCATATATGTACTTTGACTCTACTAATTACTTCATATGTTATTACTCAATACTCAATATATACATATACTTGTGCATGTACTTTACTGACTACACAATACACATATTGGTGTATGACACTTGACAATGTGTTTTCACATTGTTACTAATACTCATCACTTTACTTGTATACTCATGAGAGTTTTACACATAATCTATACTGAAAACTATACATAGTACTCGCAAAATTAACAATATGCAGACTTGAAACCAACTTTACACAACAAAGTTAACAATAAACTGCAAGTTTTAAGCCAATCATCAAAAATATGAATACAACTAAATAGATGAACGAGTTCACGAGTTTCCATAAATAAAAAATATACGATATGTTTACACCAGCTTTTTACCACATTGAATCTGTTGGTTCATTTCTGTTTAGTTTTAGCTTTCTTTCAAATATTGCAAACGAGATGTATATTGTTGTTTGTAATTGTTGGATTTGAAAGACGAAGAAGTCGAGGCTATATGTGACGTCACAATGCACGATTTATGTCGGCTGGCGTTATAATCCCCGCGGTAAAGGAATAGGCGGATCCTGTAATTATCCTCATATATCCCCCTTTAATATTTAGATGTTACTGGGCGTTTAGCGCAAGGGGAATTTCATAAATAATATATATTCTAAATGCATTATAATTTACCGTACTTAACAGAATTATTATTATCACTCGGGACACGCCAATGACCATTTCATGCTCCGCCCGGTAACGGGTGGTTTCGTCTCGAAACCACCTGCATTCCTTCGCTCGGTCCAACGGTCACACCGTATATATTATAGATATGTGTTTTCATAATTTTTCAATTCAATTTTATGGATCCTTTTCAGTTCAGCGTGGACTAATGCCTCATATCACACAGACTGCTGTGCAAGTTCTGAATTCTGATGTCGAGTGTTCATGTTATGTATATACTGGGATGGTGAACACATGACTGTGCACGGAAAGCATGTGGCAACTGTATCGATAATAGAGGCACTTTCAAAATTTTTAAAGTTTTTGAAGAACATTAGTAATGTTCTTTTGATTGCACACAATGGAAAAGTTTTTGACTTCCGTGTTCTATCCTATGCTATATGTAGAGTGGGAATGAATTTTCAAATCATGTTTTAGTATTTGTGGATTCTTTGTCATCATTGCATTCAAAAGTTCCAAAACTTGGGTCTTATAAGCAAGGATTTCTAGCAGAATATTTCTGTCAAGAATCTTACAATGATCATGGTGCAGTTGATGATGTCAAAATGTTAGCTAAGATTCTGTATGCAAGTGGCATGACAGAAGCAGATGATGTAAAACATTCTCATGCGTCAAATTGTCATTTTTTACAAGAAGGGTTCAATCTTGCCAAGGCCAAAAATATTGGCACCCTACATTGTGTTGTTGCCAGTGGTGTACTCAAATTAGCTACTACAGAAAATATAGCAGACTCTGACCTAAATCTACAACATTTGAAGTTTGTTTGGCAGAGAGATGTTGAAGATGATCTAAGAAATATTTTTACTGCAAACAGTTGTTTTGAGAAACCACGTGTAACCAAAGATAAAAAGTTGTTGGGAAATATTAGTCCAAAGTTTTGTTCATTTTTTGAACAGTAAATTAGTCATGTTTATAAGCATGTTTTGAGTATGAGTTTGACACATGTAAAGTTGATAAATTAGCTATTCGGTCGTAAGATGTGAAAAGTAAACTATATATGATAATGAGCATTTCCTGATGATTCAAGGTCAGGTGGAGGTTAGTGACATTTATAATTGTTTTGTTAGAGTTCCTATGCTTTCATTGTTTTAATGATACATTTTTCATATGTATGTTATTTTTGTTTTTCAAATTGGAATGTTGCATCAAAATGTTTCAATGTTAAGATTTTTGTAGGGGTTGTTGTTGTTCAACATAGTATAATTTAAGCTTTCTATGGTAAGTGTATTTATAATTGTGGTAAACAAAAATATAGGGATTGAACTTCATTTGCAGTACATTATTTGTGAAAAATTTGCATTTTTTTTAAAAAACAGAGATTTTGTACATTTCACCTTTTTTATTTTTCCATTTTTTCTTGTTTTTTCATAGTCAGTTTGTCTTTTTGAAGTTAGAAGTGTTTTATAATCAAAATTATGTTTTAATAATAAAAGAAAACTTTAAATGTCCATTTATTTCTTATTTTATTTCATTATTAAATAAAAGTTGCAGCATAATTGAAAAAGATATAAATAATGATAATTTAAGGTGTTTTATGCCCTCGAGATCGAAGATCGGGGGCATATTCTTTTTGTCCTGTTTGTCACTCTGTGATCCTGTAATTCTGTCATTCAGTCTGAAACTTTAACCTTGCTAATAACTTTTGAACAGCAAGTGATAGAGCTTTGATAGTTCACATGAGTATTCCTTGTGACAAGACCTTTTCGTTGGCACTAAACCTCTTGACCTTGACATTTGACCCACTTTTATTATTTTTTTAATTGGTCATAACTTCTTAATGGTAAAATTAGAGCTTTCATATTGTACATGAGCATTTCTTGTGACAAGATCTTTCTACTGGTACCAAGATATTTGCCCTTGTGACCTTGGTCATCTTCGAAATTGGCCATTACCGGGGACATTTCTGTTTCACAAACACATCTTGTTGCGGTAAGTTTTCAATGAAAAACATAGATATAGCTTTCAGAATCAATTATGGTCATTATAAACACTTTGATTTACCTTTTATAAAAGTCAGCTAATGTGGGTCGGATACCTCAAAATCTCCCAGATAACGGAGCAGTAAAGAATTGCAAGATGGAAATGAAATCCTGGAATCAATCTGCGGTACATTTCTATGCTTCTCTGACTATATTAAACAATTTTGTTATAAAGATGCCTTAGAAGCTTACATTTGAAACGCAATGTTGCATATAAACAGATACTGTAACATTACTCTAATTCAAGGTCAACGTCACCATTAAGATGATATGTAAGGTGAAGATAACGAACAGTGATCAATCTCATAATTCCTATAAGCAATACAAATAGATAGTTGGGCAGACACGAACCCCTGGACACAAATTCTGTCTGACGTGTTTCATACCGATTGTTAGGCCGTTCTTGACACACTGATTTTGACTGCGGATCAGTTTTAGACACATTTAATATTCCGGTCAATAGGTCGAATGGATATGAGTTACCGTACCTATACTGGATTCCTAAACTACATAAAAATCCTTACAAAGATACATTTCTGGATTCAGTAAGTGCTCTACCAAGCCCCTATCGTTGCTCCTCGCGAAAATGGTAACAGCTGTGAATGAGAAACTTCAAAATTACTGTGCGACTATATATACCAGAAGTGGTGTTAATCAAATGTGGATTCTAAAAAATTCAAAAGAACTTTTAGTAAACTTGAGATCACATAATTTTTCCCAAATCAAAAGCATTAAAACTTATGACTTTTTAACACTATGCAAGGTGAAGATAACGGACAGTGATAAATTCCTCACGATAAATTAAAGACTAGACTTTTTGACATCATAGACAGTTGCTTCTTCAACAAAAACGGAAAACGGAAATATTAATACCTAGTGATCAGTCATTCAAAAACTTACTTTGTTAAACACCACTCTGATTCCACGCACAAGTACTCTGAAGTTGAAATAAAATATATGGTAGAGTTCCTCATTGACAATATATTCGTGGTCTTTGGTGATCAGGTCTTCCAACAGTCTGTTGGAATTCCCATGGGCACGAATTGTGTTCGTTTGTTAGCTGACCCGTTTTTATATTCAAATGAAGCAGAATTTATTCAAAAACTTCTACGTGAGAAGAAAAAAATCTCTCGCTGTGACCTTCAATTCGACTTTTAGATATATCGATGACCAATGATAGCTTTCATTCATATGTCGATTTGATATATCCCTGTGAGCTCGAAATAAAGGACACCACAGAGTCGTTCACTTCTGCTTCATACTTAAATATTTTATTAAAAGTAGACATTAACGGCAAACTGACAACTCAACTGTACGACAAACGGGATGATTTCAGCTTCTCCATCGTCAACTTCCCACATTTATGTAACAATATTCCATTATCACCTGCATATGGTGTTTATATATATCAACTGGTTCGATATCCAAGAGCTTGTTCTGGGTATAGGCATTTTTTAAATCGAGGTAAGCTACTGACAAACAAGTTGATGGTACAGGGATTTCAACAGTCTCGATTGAAGTCAGCATTTCGCAAATTCTATGGTCGTTATAACGATCTAGTTCGTCAATATAACTTCGCATTGGGTCAAATGCTGTCTGACGTGTTTCATACCGATTGTTAAGCCGTTCTTGGCACACTGATTTTGACTGCGGATAACTCCGTTTACCTGATCAGGATATGGGGCTCACGGCGAATGTGACCAGTCAACAGGGGATGCTTACTCCTCCTAGACACCTGATCCCATCTCTGGTGTGTCCAGGGGTCCGTGTTTGCCCAACTATCTATTTTGTATTTCTTGTAGGAGTTATGAGATTGATCACTGTTCGTTATCTTCACCTTGCATGTTAATGTCACAATTAGTACGTATGTGTTTTTATAGGAATCACCAAGGGTCCATTATGAACAAATGACGATAACGAATAGTGATACACCTTATAAAGAAAGGTGAAGATAATGAATAGTGATACATCTTATAAAGAAAGGTGAAGATAATGAATAGTGATAAATCTTATAAAAAAAAAAGTGAAGATAATGAATAGTGATACATCTTATAAAGAAAGGTGAAGATAATGAATAGTGATACACCTTATAAAGAAAGGTGAAGATAATGAATAGTGATACATCTTATAAAGAAAGGTGAAGATAATGAATAGTGATACATCTTATAAAGAAAGGTGAAGATAATGAATAGTGATACATCTTATAAAGAAAGGTGGAGATAATGAATAGTGATACATCTTATAAAGAAAGGTGAAGATAATGAATAGTGATACATCTTATAAAGAAAGGTGAAGATAATGAATAGTGATACATCTTATAAAGAAAGGTGAAGATAATGAATAGTGATAAATCTTATAAAGAAATGTGAAGATAATGAATAGTGATAAATCTTATAAAGAAATGTGAAGATAATGAATAGTGATAAATCTTAGAAAGAAAGGTGAAGATAATGAATAGTGATAAATCTTAGAAAGAACAGTGAAGGCAACGAATAGTGATAAATCTTAGAAAGAACAGTGAAGGCAACGAATAGTGATAAATCTTAGAAAGAACAGTGAAGGCAACGAATAATGATGACAGGTGAAGATAACGAACAGTGATCAATCTCATAACTCTTATATAAAGCAATACAAAGTAGATAGTTCAGCAAACATGGACCCCTGGACACACCACAGGTGGGATTAGGTGCCTAGGAGGAGTACGCATTCCCTGTCGACCGGTCACACCCGCCACGAGCCCTATATCCTCATCAGGTAAACGGAGTTATTCGTAGTCTAAATCACACTGCATGAAAAAATGGCTTTACAAAGTAAATAAAGGCAATGTAAATTTAATATTTACATTGCCTTTGAATAACTTTACTGATTTAAGGCAAAGTTGGTAAACATTAACTTTAATTTGACTTAAAGGTAATGTAATGTCCCACATTGTCTTAACTTTACTTCAATGTAAATATGAAATTTCAGGGACTTTAAGGTTCATTAAAGTTAGTATTTAATCAAGTAAAGCAGATAGATGATGTCCTGAAATTTCACCTTTACTTGTCATAAAGTTAACTTCTACTGACTTTACTGGACAGTAAAGTTCATCATTACACATCTTTAATATTCCTAACTGGCTTTACTTGGAAGTAAATTTCATCTTTAATTATTCTTAATTGACATTACTTGAAAGTAAATTTGATCATGACTTAAAAGTAAATTTGATCATGACTTAAAAGTAAATTTGATCATTTGTCATCTTTCATTCAACTTATCAAATTAAGATTAATAAAAAACGAAGAAAAACAAAATGAGATTTCAATGAGCTTTTTTATTCAAAGTAAACTAACAAAGATATTTTCTAGTACATATAAAAATATCTATCAAACTATTATTAAGTACAACATACATATTCTTGTATAAGGGCACAATAAAATACAATTAAGTCCTTGTCACATTACTCTTTTTCAAATTGTCAATTCACAAAGAAAACTGCCTGTAATCAAAATTATCATTTTTCAGTATTTTCATTTAAAGATTAATGTGATGAAAACATCAAATTTAAGATGAAAACATTTACAAAAGTTACTGTAACAATAATTTCATACCAATTATTCAAAATAGTGAATAAATGTATAAAGAACAGTTACATTTTTCAAACACAATCACTATATTAAAGTTTGATTTGTTCCCATATCATATTTAAATACAATATATTTTTTACATAGTTGATATGATAAATTTGTACTTGTAATAAAAAAAAAAAACACTTGTAAATTTCAAAATCAGATTAATATAAAATGGATCATGGTACAAATATTGTGATATGTATTTATACAGAAAATAGGCTTATTGTCCAAGTCCAAATGAAGATCTCATCTAAATATCCAAAAGAACTCATCTGCAGCCTTGGGTTTGTCTTTGTCTATTATAGATACCCCATTCTTGTTTAGACGAGTCTATTTCTTCTTGCCAGACACATTTCTATGTATGTGTTAAAGGAGTTGCTTTCCTATGAATATCGGTATGTCAAGAAACCCTCATCATCTTCATCGCTTGGCATCATTCCATTAGCACACTTGGATTTTGTCAAATTTGTAACCTTTTTCTTCCCTTCTGTCCACTTTTTTTGCCAATGACCTATTTCTTGGTTTCTGTAATTATAAAATAAAAATTTATATTCATATGGAAAATAAAAAATATACTATATTTGGAACAGGCATGGGTTGGTTGTTTGTTTTATGTCCCGTCGAGAAATTTTCACTCATATGGAGACGTCACCGGTTGTAGGTGAAGTACCACAAATTTAAACCTATGCATAGCGCTTACGGACATAATAGTGAGGGTTCTTCAACATGCCAATGCCTGCTCTGACATGGTCATATCCGAAAGACCCGTGATTCTCACTTCAAAATCCTGAGCATTTGGCAAAGGAGCAATCACTACCTATGTTTACATCTTAGGTTTGACATGGCCACGAGCGGGGCTCAAACTCACCACCTCCCCGTTATGAGGCAAACACTCTATCACTGAGCTACTGCGACCAGTCACAATTACTCAAAAATATAATCAATCAATAATCAACAACTTAAAGGAATGTTGTGTCAATTTTGCCCTGTAATCGATTGCAATAGATTACTTTAGAGGATGTAATTGATTAGCTACTTTTGATTTTTTTTTTATGTGTACACAGTGTGCGAAACTAACTGTAAAGTCCTATAGACTTTCGATCCATAATAATTTTATTTCCTATAGAACACAACAAATTCCTATAGACCGAAATTTATCATGCAATATTCATTGTTAGTTAAAAATAAATAATAGACACAAATTGGGTTTGGTAATTTGTTCATAGTTTAATTATATTCTTTTTCAATTTCATGCACGTTAAGCTTTTCAATTAGAATTTCGTTTTCATTTTGTTCCAGCTCAGTTTCACTGCCTGACCCTTCATCTAAGTCACATTTACTACGTTTCATTTTTTCATGATTTTCTGCGACTTTAGCCTTGCTGGAACTTGTTGTACTGACCGCTTTATGTTTGATTCAAGTGCATGCATTTTCCACATATTTTTAAAACCGTTCAAAAAGGACATTCCGAATTTGCACGAAAATGGCGTACATTGAAGTAAATATCAAATTGACCCCCCCCCCCCCGGTTGAAAATGGAATAATCGGATTCAAATGATTTGTAATTACATTGTGGAACATTTTATTACAGCTAAGGGATGAACAGAACTATCAGCATACTACATATAAACTGGTCCCACTTCTCATATATGTTTAATAAGCGGCGGCGAACCAGTTTTTTTACTCAGAATTCCTATAGACAAGTCGGTCTATAGCTGTTTTGATCATTATAGATCGACTCGATTTTCTATAGACATTGTCTATCGGTCCATGGTTAATTTCGCACACTGTGTACATGTATGTAAAAATAAAAATGGTGACTATCGTATGTTAATAACTTTAATATTAAACATGTACACAACTCATGTGCATTGCATCAAATCTTCAAGTTATATTCAGCTCGAAATAAAGGACACCACAGAGTCGTTCACTTCTGCTTCATACTTAGATATTTTATTGAAAGTAGACATTAACGGCAAACTGACAACTCAACTGTACGACAAACGGGATGATTTCAGCTTCTCCATCGTCAACTTCCCACATTTATGTAGCAATATTCCATTATCACCTGCATATGGTGTTTATATATCTCAACTAATTCGATGAGCAAGAGTTTGTTCTGGGTATAGTCATTTTTTAAATCGAGGTAAGCTACTGACAAACAAGTTGATGGTACAGGGATTTCAACAGTCTCGATTGAAGTCAGCATTTCGCAAATTCTATGGTCGTTATAACGATCTAGTTCGTCAATACAACCTCGCATTGGGTCAAATGCTGTCTGACGTGTTTCATACCGATTGTTAAGCCGTTCTTGGCACACTGATTTCCGTTTACCTGATCATGATACAGGGCTCATGGCGGGTGTGATCAGTCGACAGGGGATCCTTACTTCTCCTAGGTACCTGATCCGTATTTGCCCAACTATATAGGAGTGTGTGGCTGATCACTGTTTATTATCTTCACCTTTCATACATAAGTTACAATAGTATTTATGTATTTACATATTGCTTAGTTAGTTTGAATAATAAATGGTATAAATTTTATGTCCTTGCTTATTCCATCCTATCAATAGATAATTGATGAAATATTTCTCTGTGACATTGTATAATTTTGACATGTTTACTGTAACTATACGTACATGCATGTTAAAAAATCCTCTTTTTCTAAAGCATCAATTCGGGGTAACAAAAGTAAAAACCTGTAAGGGATGAGAATTTTCCGGAAAAAGTCACATTTTTATATCAAGTTTCATTAGTTATTACCTGATGTACACATATATGTATATATGAATTTTTGATATTTTCATTCTAATTTATTATCTACAATGCTAACAATAAACTTCAAAGTTGGCCTAAACAGCATTTTCCTCACTTAATCACCAATTTTTACATGAATTTTGGCTTTGAAGTTCTTAAAGGCAGGGCTGCTCCTAAAAAAGTTTCTTATTAGCTCATCTGAGCTAAAAGCTCCAGTGAACTTTTCTGATCATCCGTTGTCCGTCTGTCTGTAAACTGTACATCTAGAAATAGACAGTAACGTATACATAGACTTTTGGAAACAGGTAAAGCATTTGATACTGTTTGGAGAAGAGAACGAATGAGTTTCAAAATGTAGGTATTAAAGGCAAAATTTGGAAGGTTAATGATACTGAAATTTCTGTAATTGTCAATCAGGTTAAACCATGCTGGTTTCCCGTCCAACAAGACGTCTGACAAGGTGGTGTTTTATCAACCCTTTTGTATCTTGTATTCATCAACAATCTGTTATACGAACTTCAATTACTAAACACTAATTACCCTGTGATGTTCGACAACAATTACCATTCTCCAACTCTTGCAGATGACATTGCTTGCATCGCTCTCTCCTCTTCCGCTCTCTAATCGATGATGAACACTGATTAGAAATATGCTTGCAAAGTGTGCTTTAAATACAACGCTTCTAAATCAAGTATTGTATCGTTCCATGCAAAATGTTAAAGACAATCAGCAAACATAGACATATTCTCGGAGAACTCCAAATTACAATATGGACAAGATAACGATTATCTCGGAATTCTTATTAACAGTAATACCAAATCAAACTCTCGAATCTCTAACTCCTGTTCAAAGGGGGTGAAAATCGTTTTACATACTATTGGACATGGATATCTCCCGGTTAAACCCCATGACAATGGCTCATCTATACAGAACAGTTGTTGTGCCATCCATTATCTACGGTTGTGAACTTTGGGATTACACTAACTAGGAAGATTTAAGACATTTTAACATGCTTCAACACGAAATCACCAAAACAAATTTTCAACCTTCCAAGACTCACCAGATTAGATCAGATATTTGTGAACAATTCTACCCTACCAATCCATGCAGAAATTGACGCAAGGAAACTTCTTTTCTTTGGCAGAGTCTGTGGAATGGACACCAACTACCCTTCTAAAAGATTTTACATCACGCTTGTTCTTTTTTCTAAATCAGTGGGTTTCAGTCTGGCCGGATGTCTTGTTTCTCGTGCGAAAAGGGAATACTTTCTGCATGTTAATGAAACTTTGACAATTAGTGAGACGCATATTTCTACTGTTAAAGGATTGAATGACAACGAAATAGTCAACGTTCATAGAGAAACGGGTTGCAGTCGTGTAGTTATAAAAAGAAATCTGGTTAAATTTGAGCAGAAAACGGGGAAAAATCAGACATGCATTTTTGCAGATGTTTGAGTTGTTGAAGCAGACGTAGCTGAAATTGAAGTAGATAAACTTTCTTAACTGGAAACATTATGGCGTAGTTTTTCAACAATCTATTATATGACTTGATCCTTGAAAACTTTGAAGGAGTAAGAAATCCAGATGACCCGATACATTTTGAATTATGTCTACAGGAACAACAGCAGCAGTACAGACTCATGGGTAATCAAGGAAACTGAATTCAACATATAAACATTTGCGAGTTCCTAACACTGTATCAGAAAAAATAATATAGGAAAAACAAACAAGCCCTAAGTTGGAAAAGTTAAGAATCTGAGCCTGGAGAATTCAGATCAATTCTATAGAGATTGGGGAAAACAATGATGCATGATTGCAACAAGATATTATGCAGCGAAAACACCAGTCCAAAACTCTCCAACGGGAAACCTTTCCTACAATTCAATATCCCTATGAAGTACAGAAACTTAATTATCAAAATGGCACACGAGACATTGATAACTGGACACTTCGGGGTTATAAAGACAACGAATAGAGTTACATTGGAATTTTACTGGTCTGGAGCTCAAGCAGATATCAGATGATATTGCAAGTCTTGTGATATTTGTAAGCGAACCATTCCAAAAGGTCCAATTGCACCATCATCACATGGATAAATGCCGATAATTACAGAATCGCATTCAGCATTGTTGAACCTTTGGATACACGAACAACCAAAGGCAACATATACATTCTCACTGTAGTTCAGCTTCCAACTCCATATCTAGAACCAGTTCCATTACCTGGACTAGACAGAACGCGCGGAAGGAGTTTTGGTGGATGTATTTAGTCATGTGGGAGTTCACAGAGAAATCTTATCCGACAAAGGATCACAATTTACTTCAGATCTAATAAAAGAAGCCAGTCCATTACTATCCTTGAAGAGAATAACAACTACTCCATTATCATTCGTATCTTAGGTTATTGATCCATTCTGATGGTTGAACTTTTCTAGTAACAACGTATGATAAGACAGAAATCAAGATGTGCTCAATATCTGTACACCAAACGGACTATTGTAGCTGTCCTTTCTACATCCGTGACATGAAATTATCATAACAGTCTTACTGAGGTCCTTATTATATCAACTTTTCATGTAAAGTACTTAAAACGATTGATACAAACACATTAGCTATACAGTCAAGTGTAACACGTCAGCTACATTCAATTATAACACGTTAGCTACTGTCAATTGTTACACGTTAGCTACAGTCAATTGTAACACGTTAGCTACAGTCAAGTGTAACACGTTAGCTACCGTCAATTGTAACACGTTAGCTACAGTCAAGTGTAACACGTTAGCTACCGTCAATTGTAACACGTTAGCTACAGTCAAGTATAACACGTTAGTTACATTCAGTTGTAATACGTTAGCTACAGTCAATTGTAACACGCTAGCTACAGTCAATTGTAACAGGTTAACTGCAGTCAATTGTAACACGTTAGCTACAGTCAAGTGTAACACGTTAGCTACCGTCAATTGTAACACGTTAGCTACAGTCAATTGTAACACGTTAGCTACAGTCAAATTCAACACGTTAGATACAGTCAATTGTAACATGTTAACTGCAGTCAATGATAACATGTTAACAACATTCAATTGTTACACGTTAGCTACATTCAATTGTAACACGTTAAGTACAGTCAATTGTAACACATTAAGTACTGTAAATCGTAACACGGTAGCTACAGTCAATTATAACACGTTAGCTACAGTCAATTGTAACACGTTAGCTAAAGTGAATTGTAAAACCTTAGCTACAGTCAATTGCAACACGTTAGCTACAGTCATGTGTGAACGTTAGGTACAGTTAATTGCCTTGGAAAACACACCTGAATATTGGATATTACAGAGTTATATTAGATGATCCTGTGCTTTACCTGTTTTTATCTAATATTTTACAATGAAGTCAAATAAATAAAGCGTAGCTAACATACAAAAATAGATAACTCAATTTCTAATCATCATGACCTTCCGTTGACAAATCGATATCTAATTTACAAATAATTCCTAAGATATTCTGTTGACATTAATACTATCTACTTTAATTATGTATTACTGACCAGAAGAATATAACTCTATAACAATTATTTCCTGTTCTTTACCAATCAGCTGATATACCTTTAATAGAGTCAAGGGAAAATTCGCTAACAGTAGTATGTGTACATGAAGGGTGCGATACGAGCATTCTTTGCATCTAAATCGAAAGTAAAATTTCGTAAACTCTTTGTCGTCGATAAACAAAATTATCTATTCCTTTGATATGTGTCAGATAGCAAGCATGAATTACTGATATGACTCATTAACATGGATTAGATGTGATATGTTTCTCACTACCACATTTCGATAATCGTCAAATGCCACTGCAGAATTAGAAGCTGTAGGTGCTACAAGGGATTTACAACAATGAGTGGTAAGTAAATATTGATCAGTTGTATAATCAAATAGTAGTTATGCAGGCGCGGATCTAGAACATTTTGAAAGAGGTGTGTGCACCAAAGGTTTAAGGTGTTGATATTACCATATGTATTTTGTACCTTTTCATCGTCTGCATGGAGTTGTATAAGTTAGTTACCAATCAAAACACTCTTTAGAAAACAATATAAAATGACCAACGAATTAACAAAGTTTATTGCTAAGTGGTATCTTTAATTCTTGACAAGCAAAAAAGTAGTTAGTTCTATCTTTAAAATCGCCCCTAATTTCCCGTGTTTGCAATTAAAGTCTATGCTGTTTAATCCGTTATTTGGTTTAGAATAGAATCAACAGAAATATACATTGTTTTACTTTTTGTAATCAATTTGAGTGTTCTTTTCAAAACTAAAATGACTGAGTGCATTATTTAGCGTTAAAGGGTACCCTGTGTCGACGGTCACAAACCCTTGACACGCAAACGACCGTTTCCTAATTTTCGAAAACGATTAGGCTCACTAGGGATCGTGAGGGAAACTAGAACACTCCCAACCAAAGATATATCAATTAATTAATCCCAGTAAGATGCCTGAAATATTGCCAAAATGGCGTAAAACAGTACTCAATCTTAATGTGGCGGTATTTTGCCATCTATATAATGTACATAAACAATTTCTGTTTTCTATTCATTTACAACGAAGTGAATGTATTAAAACCCTTAAATTGCACTTGTACTATGCGTAAATGTGTGTGTAGAGAATTGGGCAAGCACGGACCCCAGGATATACGAGAGGTAGGAACAGGTACCTAGGAGGAGTATGCATCCTCTGTAGACCGCTCATACCCGGCGTGAGCACTATATTTTGAGTAGGCAAACGGAGTTATCCGCAGTCAAACTCAGTGTGTCAGGAACGGCATAACAATTGGTATGAAACACTTCAGACAGCATTTGACCCAATGATAGGCTGTATTGGCAAACTAGATCATTATAACGACCAAAGTATTTGCGACTTTAAACGAGACTGTTGGAACCCCTGTACCATCAACTTGTTTGTCAGTAGCTTGCTTCGATTTCAAAACTGACCATACACGAAACAAGCTCTTGCGTATCGAATCAGTTGAGAGATATAAACACCATATGCAGGTGATAATGCAATCTTGCTACATAAATATGGGAAATTGACGATGGATAAGCTGAAATCATCCCGTTTGCCATACAGTTGGGTTGTTAGTTTGCCGTTGATATCTATTTTGAATTAAATAATATAATTCAGATTTAGTTATCGGATGAGTATTTTTCAAGTTGATCATGACCAAGACGCCGATTGAAATTTTATGTATTTGTGTGCTGACGTCATGTGCACAAAAATCGAAATGAAGAGACGACCAAAGTTAAAGTAATGTTTCATTTGTAAGTGTTAGAATTTTTACACGGGTACCGCATCGTATTGGTCATCATTAACTTGCAGAAAAAGTCGTCTGATAGACGAGTCCTCGCGTCTTGGATGGTAGGTCCACAAAATAAAGTTTTAAAAGGTAGGCAATACAGCGACACTAGCTGGTGTTGCTGAATTATCTCTCTTCAATATTGATCCGCTCTGACTCTTTCGCACATGTCACGATATAAAAGCGGGGCTCGGAGTCGGAGGAGTATCGGGTCTGTTGATAACTTGATACATGTTCCTAAACAGGGAAAGTCAAGTCAGACGTCTGGAAATTATTTGGGTTTCTTATAACTAACGCCAATGTGAATATCGTGGCTTGAAAAAAAAAACCACCCATTTCATTCCTCGTTGATAGGCTAATAGATGTGTGTATGTTGGACATATTCATAAAACTAAAAACAAAATAACCGGAAAATGATTCACATTTATTAACTACATGTAAATAAAGATTATATCGATCATTGATTGATACATTTTTTCCGATTTTGTTCGATGATGGATTATGAAAATTTTCCGATTATTCAGCACTAGCAGTTTGAACACAAATTACATTAAGTTCCTTTACATCTATTTTCTTTTTTTTTTCTATGTGCCTAGCGGAATAAACATCCCCTGTTGGCCGGTCACACCCATGATGTGTCCTATTTCTTGATATGAAAACGGAGTAATCGGTAGTCAATAAATCAGTATGTAAAGAACAGCCTAACAATTGGTATGATATTCGCTTAGACCCACTAACAACTTAAGGCAACAGATACCGTCTCACAATAATGAATTTGCAACTCCATATCCAAATCCATAACGAGTTCCATTACTTGGACTAGACAGAACGCGTGGAAGGCGTTTAGGTACATGTGTTTAGTCATGTGAAAGTTCCTAGAAAAATATCATCCGACCAAGGATCACAATTTACTTCAGATCTAATAAAAGAAGCCAGTCCATTACTATCCTTGAAGAGAACAACAACTACTCCATTATAGTCCGTATCTTAGGTTACTGATCCATTCTATCAGTCCGTATCTTAGGTTACTGATCCATTCTGATGGTCGAACTTTTCGAGTAATAATGTATTATGAGTTAGAAATCAAGATGTGCTGAATATCTGTACACCAAACGGACTATTGTATCTGTCCTTTTTACATTGTTCTATATCCAAAATGTCAATAAATTGCAAATAACGAGTAAAATAGATTTAGTCCGTGAAAACATTCCTATGCGACGTTGTCTGAGTCAGCGATTGTGCATAAAAAGTCTTACAACACGTCCCCATACTTTGATACCATCAACGTATTTAGGGTAAAGATTATCATACTTTGATGAGGCTAAGACCGTGTAAAAATGGAAGAAAGTATAAATTACTGTTAGAAATTCCCTCGAAGTATACTTCTTATTCGCCATTTTACCATGGTACTACATGTAATTAGTCGCGTATTTCGAGGGAATGCTGACTTTAAACGAGACTGTCAACAAGAAAGCAAACAGGACTTTATCGTGCTGATACCCCAGATCTATGTTACTCGGGAAGTATTTCTTACAAATCAGCGTTTGAACTCGTAAATCTATAAATAAATATTTGATTGATAATGAATAAAAAAGAACAGTTTGAAGACGAAGTTATTATTTGTAAATAGATTTTTTTATTGAATTTTAAATGTAATTCTTAATGTTTTAGATAATTTTATACACCTTTTATATTGCTCCTGGGTACCTGTTCTCATCCCCGACGTGTCCAGAGGCCCATGTTTGCTCTACTCGTATGGTGTGATTAATCACGGTTCATTATCTTAATGTATTCAGATTGTTGATACTAAAGCAATGCTACTGAAACAATAAGAAACAATTTCCCATTTTCCATCAGCACTTTATAAAAAAACACAAATAGATCAGCCGCTCCTTGACTCTGAATAGTTCAGCTGTACATTTGCAATGTTTCATTTATACCAAATCTTTCATTTTTTTGAGAAGAAATACACCATACGGTTCGTGACAGAAAATTGTTACAACACTCTTACTGATGTCCACGTTATGCTACCTACATTCCGTGTAGCGCACTTAAAACGATTGATAACAAGCACGTTAGCTACAGTCAATTGTAACACGTTAGCTACCGTCAAGTGTAACACGTTAGCTACCGTCAATTGTAACATGTTAGCTACAGTCAATTGTAACATGTTAGCTACAGTCAATTGTAATACGTTAGCTACAGTCAATTGTAACACTTGAGCTACATTCATTTGTGAAAGTTAACTACACAGTCAATTTCGTTAGAAAACACACATGGATATAGGATTTTTACAGCGTAATGTTAGATGATCCAGCGTTTTCCCATTTTTATCCAATCCTTTACAATGAAAAGAATAAATAAAGCCTATCTAACATCCAAAAACAGATAACTCTGTTTCCAATTATCATGGCCTTCCGTTGACAAATCGATATCTAATTTACAAATAATTCCTAAGATATTCTGTTGACATTAATACTATCTACTTTAATTATGTATTACTGACCAGAAGAATATAACTCTATAACATTTATTTCCTCTTGTTTACCAATCAGCTGATATACCTTTAATAGAGTCAAGGGAAATTTCGCTAACAGTAGTATGTGTACATGAAGGGTGCGATACGAGAATTCTCTGCATCTAAATCGAAAGTACAATTTCGTAAAATCTTTGTCATCGGTAAAGTTTTTATCTATTCCTTGTATCTGTGCCAGATAGCAAGCATAAATTATCGATATGACTCGTTAAAAGGGATAAGATGATGTAAATATATTATGCGATATATCTCTTGCTACCACATTTCGATCATCATCAGATGACACCGCAGAACTAGAAGCTGTAGGTGCTACAAAGAATTTAAAACAATGAGTGGTAAGTAAATATTGATGAGCTATGTAATTAGACTGTAGTTATGGAGGTGCGGATCTAGAAAATTTTCGAAGGGGGGTCTGACCCACGGGATTAAGATTTTGATATCTTTATATGTATTTTGTACTTTTTTATTGTCTGCATGAGGTTTTATAAGTTAGTCACCGATCAAAACACTCTTTAGAAAACAATATAAAATGACCAACGAATTTACAAAGTTTATTGCTATGTGGTATCTTTGATTCTTGACAAGCCAAAAAAGTGTTTAGTTTGATCTTTAGAATTGCCTCTAATTTCACGTGCCTGCAATTAAATTCCATGCTGTTTAATCTGCTCTTTGGTTTAAAATAGAATCAACAGAAACATACATTGTTTTACTTTTTGTAATCAACTGGAATGTTCTTTTCAAAACTAAAATGATTGAGTGCATTATCTAGCGTTAAAAGGGTACCATGTGTCGACGGTCATAACCCCTTGACACGCAAACGACCGTTTCCCTGATTTTCGAAATAGAATAGGCTCACTAAGGGCCGTCCGGGAAACGAAAACACTCACACACAGATATGTTTCAATTACCTAAACGCCGTAAAATGTGTGAAATATTGCCAAATGGCGTAAAGCCGTAATCAATAATTATTTCGCGGTATTTTACCATTTATATAATGTACATAAACAATTTCTGTTTCTTATTCCTTAACAATTGAATGGTTGTATCAAAACCCTTAGATTGAAAATGTGCGATGTGTAAAACTAATGGTAACATTTACGCATCCAATGACAAAGAATGGTGCTGAACTTCAGAAACGTTCTTAGCGGTAAGTAGTGATGAAACGATTGCCGACAATCAATTGTTTATGACTCGTTGATTCCGATTATTGATTCCATTTTAAATAATCGATTATTGTCCATAATAAACGAATCAACAACGCATGCTTTGTAAGAAATATTTATGAAAAGGAAGAAGGCTTTCGATATCATCTTCATTATCATCAATCTTGAAATCAATCAACAGTCATGAAGTTGATAACTAATCCGAGATTATGTAGCGTGCAGCCGTGGTTTCTCAATTTAGACTGAACTACTTGCTTGATTAGCGATGGGAAAGGCTATAAGCCCGTGAACTGATCCGACCGGAAACTCTGTGCACTCAAACACACACAAATTGCATACGTCATACCTTCTACTTTCGTTTTCCTATATATGATGCTGTACTCTGTTCACGGGCCTGATTCTAACACCAATTAAAATGTGATCCAGTTTCCGGGCCTGACTTTAATACTAATTAGGATAAGATTCAGTTCACGGGCCTCTAATTAGGATATGATCCAGTTCACGGGCCTGACTCTAACACTAATTAGGATGTGATTGAGTTCACGGGATTGCTTCTAACACTAATTAGGATGTGATTCAGTTCACAGGCCTGACTCTAACACCAATTAAGATGTGATTCAGTTCACGGGCCTCTAATTAGGATGTGATCCAGTTCACGGGCCTGACTCTAACACTAATTAGGATGTGATTGAGTTCACGGGCCTGATTCTAACACTAATTAGCATGTGATTGAGTACACGGGCCTGATTGTAACACTAATTAGGATGTGATCCAGTTCACGGACCCGATTCTAACACTAATTAGGATGTGATTGAGTACACGGGCCTGATTCTAACACTAATTAGGATATGATCCAGTTCACAGACCTGATTTTAACACTAATTAAGATGTGATTCAGTTCACTGGCCTCTAATTAGGATATGACCCAGTTCACGGACCCAATTCTAACACTAATTAGGATGTGATTGAGTACACAGGCCTGATTCTAACACTAATTAGGATATGATCCAGTTCACGGACCTGATTCTAACACTAATTAAGATGTGATTCAGTTCACTGGCCTCTAATTAGGATGTGATCCAGTTCACGGGCCTAATTCTAACACTAATTAGGATGTGATTGAGTTCACAGGTCTGATTCTAACACTAATTAGGATGTGATTCAGTGCACTGACCTCTAATTAGGATATGATCCAGTTCACGGGTCTGACTCTAACACTAATTAGGATGTGATTGAGTTCACGGGCCTCATTCTAACACTAATTAGAATATGATCCAGTTCACGGGCCTGACTCTAACACTGATTAAGATGTGATTCAGTTCACGGGCCTCTAATTAGGATATGATCCAGTTCACGGGCCTGACTCTAACACTAATTAGGATGTGATTGAGTTCACGGGCCAGATTCTAACACTAATTAGCATGTGATTCAGTTCACGGGCCTGATTCTAACACTAATTAGGATATGATCCAGTTCACGGACCTGATTCTAACACTGATTAAGATGTGATTCAGTTCACGGGCCTCTAATTAGGATATGATCCAGTTCACGGGCCTGACTCTAACACTAATTAGGATGTGATTGAGTTCACGGGCCTGATTCTAACACTAATTAGGATATGATCCAGTTCACGGGCCTAATTCTAACACTGATTAAGATGTGATTCAGTTCACGGGCCTCTAATTAGGATATGATCCAGTTCACGGGCCTGACTTTAACACTAATTAGGATGTGATTGAGTTCACGGGCCTGATTCTAACACTAATTAGGATATGATCCAGTTCACGCGCCTCTAATTACGATATGATCCAGTTCACGGGCCTGACTCTAACACTAATTAGGATGTGATTGAGTTCACGGGCCTGATTCTAACACTAATTAGGATGTGATCCAGTTCACGGGCCTGATTCTAACACTAATTAGGATATGATCCAGTTAACGGGCCTGATTCTAACACTAATTAGGATATGATTCAGTTCAAGGGCCTGATTCTAACACTAATAAAAAATGTGATTGAGTTCACGGGCCTGATTCTAACACTAATTAGGATATGATCCAGTTCACGGGCCTAATTCTAACACTGATTAAGATGTGATTCAGTTCACGGGCCTCTAATTAGGATATGATCCAGTTCACGGGCCTGACTTTAACACTAATTAGGATGTGATTGAGTTCATGGGCCTGATTCTAACACTAATTAGGATGTGATCCAGTTCACGGGCCTGATTCTAACACTAATTAGGATATGATCCAACTCACGGACCTGATTCTAACACTAAATAAAATGTGATTGAGTTCCCGGGCCTAACTCTAACGCTAATTAAGATATGATCCAGTTAACGGGCCTGATTCTAACACTAATTAGGATATGATTCAGTTCATGGGCTTGATTCTAACACTAATAAAAAATGTGATTGAGTTCACGGGCCTGACTCTAATACTAATTAGGATATGATCCAGTTCACATGCATCTAATCCAATCCTTGTAAACCCTAACCCAGTCCTTGTACAGCATAGCTTAGTCCCTGTAGAGCATAACCTAGTCCCTGTTGAGCATAACCTAGTCCCTGTAGAGCATAACCTAGTCCCTGTAAAGTATAACCTAGTCCCTGTAGAGTATAACCCAGTCCCTGTAGAGCCTAACCTATTCCCTGTAGAGTATAACCTATTCCCTGTAGAGTATAACCTAGTCCCTGTAGAGCATAACCTAGTCCCTGTAGAGTATAACCCAGTCCCTGTAGAGCATAACCTAGTCCCTGTAGAGTATAACCTAGTCCCTGTAGAGCATAACCTAGTCCCTGTAGAGTATAACCTAGTCCCTGTAGAGCATAACCTAGTCCCTGTAGAGCATAACCTAGTCCCTGTAGAGTATAACCCAGTCCCTGTAGAGCCTAACCTAGTTCCTGTAGAGCCTTACACTGTCTTAGCCTATACAATGCAACTTTGTCTCTGAACAACAGTATCGTATTTCACTGATAATAAATTTTCCATACATGTTTATTATTAGTTTAATCATCAGGCACAATTGAATAGTCTCGTGGGGATTCGGGTTAGAATAGATCCTCAGTACCCCCTTGCTTGTCGTAAGAGGCGATTAAATGGGGCGGTCCTTCGGATGAGACCGGAAAAACAGAGGTCCTGTGTCACAGCACGTGTGGGACAATAAAGATTCCTCCCTGCTCAATGGCTATAAGCGCCGAGCATAGGCCTAAATTTTACAGCCCTTCACCGCCAGTGGTGACGTCTCAATGTGAGTGAAATATTCTCGAGAGGGACGTTTAACAATATTCAATCAATCAATACACAATTGAATAAATACCCAGTCTCTCTGTGTTATAGACTTTTCCAGTCATCTTGAGCTAAATCAACATTTTTGTGCCAGACCCATTTTTGTGTGCATCATAACTCAGTATCTCTATAAATAGTTGAATCTGCAACTACTACATGTAAGAGCTTGACGTATTTGACAGACATTTTTTTCCACAATTTCCTCTGGTACTTAGTCTTGATTTTAATTAAGAAGAAAAAGTTGAACAGATAACAGTTTTATTATTAACACCTTAGACATACAATGATTAAATTATCACATTGTTGTAACCTTTGACATTGAAATATTTTCCAGATACATGTACTTATGAAAGAGCTGGCTCGCATTCTACCTCATGCTCCAAGATTGCGTAGCAATAGTAACACATGATGGCCATATTAGACAGATTGATAATGATGGGTAATCAGATCAAACATCCTTAATATAAATCAAATTTACATAATCTGTTAAGAATTGATTATATATTACTGGGTAATTAAGGGGTCTTTCATGAAAAGAAATGAAACATCTTTAAGTTTTCATAAAACATATGAAACAACAATTTTATCTTTCTTTCAATGATTAATTGGTAAACGCATTAAACGTTTCAATGTTCCATGGGAAATACAACATAACTATTTATTCTATATGTTGAACAAGAGGCCCATGGGCCACATCGCTCACCTGAGCCACCTTGGCTCATATTGAAAGAGTTTTCCTGAATAATTGTATGTAAAACTTTGATTCTCTATTGTGGCCCCATACAACCCCAGGAGGCCATGATTTCAATAAACTTGAATCTGTACTATGTCAGGAAGCTTTCATGTACATTTCAGCTCTTCTGGCCCAATGGTTCTTGATAAAAAAAATTAAATGACCCACCCTATTTTTGTGGTCATCTCCCCTTTGAAGAGGGCATGGCCCTTCATTTGAACAAACTCGAAAGCCCTTTACCCAAGGATACTTTTGGTTAAGTTTGGTTATTATTGGCCCAGTGCTTCTGGAGAAAATATAAAATGTTTAATCATGCACGGACAGACAATGAACAACAGGCGATCAGAAAAGCTCACTTGAGCTTTCAGCTCAGGTGAGCTAAAAAGTATTTACGTATGGAATAATTTTCTTCATATGTGTCGTTTTTCATCCAATGCTATTTCTCCCCACTTTTAAATTAACGTTCAGATTTAAAATGCATCAGAGTTTCCTGTAAATATGCATATCAATATGTGATATATGCCCTTATCAACTACAGAGTTTCATAATACTGCCTTGCATGTTAGTTAAAACAGTATACCCTTTACAAGTCGTTGCCTGCAGTATATAATAACCTCTCTATGATAAGAATGAGTTGAATTAAACAATGCTATAATTCTAATATACAAATGATCCATGTGTACATGTAAACTCTCCAAAGAAAACAATTTAAACAATGTTAATGTTGCTGAAGAAAATTTACCACAAAGCAAAAGAAATGCAAAAGTTTGGCATCGGATCAAGTGCCTTTGACCTTGTTGACAATATACAATTACAAACAAAAGAAATAATAATAATTTATTCGTTTTGTGAGTGCACACTCAGTGGAGGTCAGTGGAGGTGCATCTTCTGTTGGCCTCCTCATATGCCATTCCTGTTTTGGAACAAATGAGAACAACGGCCTCTTTTAACATCACAAGGGGCAGGTAGTGAGCTGCCATTCTGGAGAGCAAACAAAATTCTATGAAAATTTAAACTTTAAATATTGTGCAATCATAATAAACTATACTGTCTTTAAAAAATTTAAAGGTTGAAAAAGCATAACATACATAAATATACTATATTAAATTAGTTTTTATTGTTTCAAGGATGATATGTTTAAGTTCTAGATATGAATTACTGGTAAGTAGCCTTACAGTGGATAATTTAGAAAAAAATTTACTGAGGTCTTCATTTTGCAAGCCTTGCAGTGTTCTGTATTTGGTAAAATCTGAAATAGATATTGAAAAAATATTATATTCAAAACATGATAAAATCATGAACTCTTTGGGAATAATTTATGATTCAATTGCAACTACATGTAGGATCGTCTATGAAATAGACATGAATGCCCTTTCTTGCAGAGTGGTGAGAAATCAACACACAGAACAATAGATGGAAGGAAGGACATAATTTAGATAATTATAACAAACATTATACAACCTAGCCATATACATGCTTGGATATGAAAAGTATCAATATTAAATGGGAGTATCTCTACCCATGACGAGCCTTGCTGCACATCATTCTGTCCCTGAGTATATTTAGAACGTGTTCCAGTTCCTAAAAATAAAAGAGTCGGATTAGAAAGCTTTAATATGTTATGTGATGCACTACTTGTGTAAAAATTGAGCAAACATGTTCATTCAACTTCATAAAGATGTGTATTTTGGATCCATACCCAAAATGTATATTGACTAATTCCTATCATATCAAAGTAATCAAAATGTGAGCTGCTGATTCTTTAGAAAATTACTTTCTTACCAATATATCAATATACTTTCCCCAAAGCAGTAAAGTTTAATATATTTATTGAACGGATTTTTAGCTCACCTGAGCTGAAAGCTCAAGTGAGCTTTTCTGATCACCCGTATTCCGGCGTCCGTCCGTCCGTCTGTCCATCCGTCTGTCTGTCCGTCCGTCTGTAAACTTTTCACATTTTCAACTTCTTCTCAACAACCACTGGGCCAATTTCAACCAAAGTTGGCACAAAGCATCCTTAGGTAAAGGGAATTCTAAATTGTTAAAATAAAGGGCCATGCCACCTTCCAAGGGGAGATAATCAAGAAAAGGTAAAAATAGGGTAGGGTCATTAAAAGATCTTCTTCTCAAGAACCACTGGGCCAGAAAAGATGAAATTTATAGATAAGCTTTATTAGGTAGTGCAGATTCTAAATTGTTAAAATCATGGCCCCCGGGGGTCGGATGGGGCCACAATAGGGGATCAAAGTTTTACATACAAATATATAGGGAAAATCTTTAAAAATATTCTTCTCAAGAACCATTGGACCAAAGAAGTTCACATTTACATGAAAGCTTTCTGACATAGTGTAGATTCAAGTTTGCAAAAACCATGGCCTCCAGGGGTAGGTTTGGGGCCATAATAGGGACTACGGTTTTACATGCAAATAGATATGGAAAATCTTCTGATGTGGACCAAGGTGACACAGGTGAGCGATGTGGCCCATGGGCCTCTTGTTTTATAAACTGGTGGTGTCTTTCATGGTCTTCTTCCTCACTGGAAAAATACTGTTGTCTTGTTAATACATGGTTTTGAAGTGGACATTGTTTTCAGAAGTAAGGATGTAGATGTAAATCATGTTTTCCCCACAACCCCTGGCCAATGGATTTGAATAATTAGGAGCTAGGATGAACTAAAAATTGTCTACCACAGCCACATACAAACAAGAGGCCCAAGGACCACATCGCTCACCTGAGTCACTTTGGCTCATACATATGTATTTAAAGATTTTTCCTATATATTTGTATGCAAAACTTTGATCCCCCATGTGACCCCATCCTACCCCTGGGAGCCATAATTTTCACAAACTGAAATCTGAAATATGTCAGGAAGCTTTCATGTCAATATCAGCTTTTCTGGCTCAGTGGTTCTTGAGAAAAAGATTTTTAAACATTTTCCTTATATATTTGTATGTAAAAACTTTGATCCCCTATTGTGGCCCCATCCAACCCCCAGGGGCCATGATTTTAATAAACGTGAATTTGTACTATGCCAGTAAGCTGTCATGTAAATTTCAGCTTTTCTGGCCGAGTGACTCTTGATTAGAAGATTTTTTAATGACCCCACCCTATTTTTGCATTTTTGTGATTATCTCCCCTTTGAAAGGGACATGACCCTTCTTTTGAACAAACTTGAAAGCCCTTCACTCAAGGATGCTTTGTGGGAAGTTTGGTTGAAATTGGTCCAGCGGTTCTTGAGAAGAAGTCGAAAATGTAAAACGTTTATGACGCCCGACGACGACAGACAACGGGCAAATTTTGATCAGAAAAGCTCACTTGAGCCTTTGGCTCAGGTGAGCTAAAAATATAAATGCTCACCATTTACGAATATCACAGTTTATCATTCCTTTCGGTGCATGGAGTAAACTGCCAATCTGTAAGATATTTAATTATCAAATACTTTTATGCTATTCTCTAAACTGAGCACACTAAAAACTGTAATTCATATAATACAACACAAGAGATGTTTCTAAAACACATATGCCCCCCAAGTTGCAAAATTGAAAGGGTTGTACCCGTGCCTCATTTAATTGATAGTAGTTACACCAATTCAAAATATTGAGCAGACAATACCTTCCTATGTCAAGAGTGGACTGACCATGTGACCTAAGAATCAATAGGGGTCATCTACTCCTTATATATGCTGTACAAGTGTACCAAGTTTGTTGTCAATCAACCAATTAATTCGTAAAATATAGGAAACATCCCCCTTAATGTATTGAATAGTATGGAGGAGAAAGCATGGGCAGGAAGATAGACATGAACTCTGATAAGCCATATAGGAGGAGAAGCGTTCACAAACTATTTTATACCCTACACCCCTCAGATCCACTTTAACTTTAAGGATAGCAATTGGATCCTCCTGTCCCTACAACTTGCACATCTACAAATGGCATTGAAGCATTGTACAAATTCTCAAGTCTATCAGATAAGCCATAAAGGAGAAGTGTTCACAAGGTATTTTAACATCTTCCACCCCTTTTAGATCCACTATATCTTTTAGGAAAAACTTTGGATCCTCCCATTCCGACAATATGCACATCTACAAATGACAATTAAGCATTGTACAAAGTTTCAAGTCTATCCAATAAGCCATATGGGAGGAGAAGAGTTCATAAGCTATTTTACATCTTCCACCCCTCTTAGATCCACTATAACTCTTAGGAAAACAATTGGATCCTCCCGTCCCAACAATATTCACATCTGCAAATGACAATGAAGCATTGTACAAAGTTTCAAGTCTATCTGATAAGCCATATAGGTGGAGAAGCGTTCACAAGATTTTGTGACAGAAGGAAGGACGGACAGAAAGTACAAATACAATATGTCTCCCCCTGGAAGAGGGAAGATATAATTATATGAGTGCATGTTTATATACACACAGCACTAAACATAACTTAAAGTAATTCCACCCTCCTATGATGTCATCAGATTTTGCAAAATCAATGATTTATTTAGATTTATGCATGATAGGAACATAAATTTTGTTAGTCTTTTCCGATAGTTATTGTAAAAAAACAACCTGTTAAAACAAGAGGTACTGTGAGCAATGCTCACTAAGAATACCCCTCGCTTACCCCAATCTCCTAAAGGGTGTTGGAAATAGGTAAAACTTCAATATTATGATCCAAAAGGTATCTAGGAACACAGCATCTCCATGCGATGAAAAAAGCCATTAAAGAATTTAAATGGAAACCATATTGCTACTTTGATGTCCAGTGCGCGTGACCTTTGACCTTTTGACCCCAAAATCGATAGGGAACATCTTCATCCCATGGGTAGTCCATATATATGATATGGTGACGGTAGGTGGAAAGGATAATGCTTTAGAGCCCGGAAACCATTGCGTCTACAGACGGACGGACAGACAGACGGACAACCCGATTCCAGTATACCCCCCCCCCCACAACTTGTTGCGGGGGGTATAATAAACTATTTCAAAAGTCTAAGTTATAGATGAATAATCAATGATACGATTTAAATCAAAATAGATGTGTGTAACATTTCACTATAAAGAGTTGTATGAAAATGTGATTTGTGGAAATAAATAATAATGCTATAATTCTAATTAGAGGCCTGTGATCTTAATCACATCCTAATTAGTGTTAGAGTCAGCCCCCTGAACTGGAGCATATCCTAATTAGTGTTAGAATCAGGCCCGTGAACTGAATCATATCCTAATTAGTGTTAGAATCAGGCCAGTGAACTCAATCACATGCTAATTAGTGTTAGAATCAGGCCCGTGAACTCAATCACATGCTAACTAGTGTTAGAATCAGGCCCGTGAACTCAATCACATTTCAATTAGTGTTAGAATCAGGCCCGTGAACTGGATCATATCCTAATTAGTGTTAGAATCAGGCCCGTGAACTGGATCATATCCTAATTTGTGTTAGAATCAGGCCCGTGAACTGGATCACATTTTGATTAGTGTTAGAATCAGGCCCGTGAACTGGATCACATTTTAATTAGTGTTTGAATCAAGCCCGTGAACTGGGTCATATCCTCATTAGTTTTAGAATCAGGCCCGTGAACTCAATCACATTTTACTTAGTGTTAGAATTAGGCCCGTGAACTCAATCACATTTAATTAGTGTTAGAATGAGGCCCGTGAAGTCAACCACATGCTAGTTAGTGTTAGAATCAGGCCCGTGAACTGGATCATATCCTGATTAGTGTTAGAATCAGGCCCGTGAACTGGATCACATTTTGATTAGTGTTAGAATCAGGACCGTGAACTGGATCATATCCTAATTAGTGTTAGAAGCAGGCCCGTGAACTCAATCACATGCTAATTAGTGTTAGAATCGGGACCGTGAACTGGATCACATTTTAATTAATGTTAGAATCAGGACCGTGAACTGGATCATATCCTAATTAGTGTTAGAAGCAGGCCCGTGAACTCAATCACATGCTAATTAGTGTTAGAATCAGGCCCGTGAACTCAATCACATGCTAGTTAGTGTTAGAATCAGGCCCGTGAACTGGATCACATTTTAATTAGTGTTAGAATCAAGCCCGTGAACTGGATCACATTTTGATTAGTTTTAGAATCAGGCCCGTGAACTCAATCACATTTTACTTAGTGTTAGAATTAGGCCCGTGAACTCAATCACATTTAATTAGTGTTAGAATCAGGCCCGTGAACTCAATCACATTTTGATTAGTGTTAGAATCAGGACCGTGAACTGGATCATATCCTAATTAGTGTTAGAAGCAGGCCCGTGAACTCAATCACATGCTAATTAGTGTTAGAATCGGGACCGTGAACTGGATCACATTTTAATTAATGTTAGAATCAGGACCGTGAACTGGATCATATCCTAATTAGTGTTAGAAGCAGGCCCGTGAACTCAATCACATGCTAATTAGTGTTAGAATCGGGACCGTGAACTGGATCACATTTTAATTAATGTTAGAATCAGGCCCGTGAACTGGATCATATCCTAATTAGTGTTAGAAGCAGGCCCGTGAACTCAATCACATGCTAATTAGTGTTAGAATCAGGCCCGTGAACTCAATCACATGCTAGTTAGTGTTAGAATCAGGCCCGTGAACTGGATCACATTTTAATTAGTGTTAGAATCAAGCCCGTGAACTGGATCATATCCTGATTAGTTTTAGAATCAGGCCCGTGAACTCAATCACATTTTACTTAGTGTTAGAATTAGGCCCGTGAACTCAATCACATTTAATTAGTGTTAGAATGAGGCCCGTGAAGTCAACCACATGCTAGTTAGTGTTAGAATCAGGCCCGTGAACTCAATCACATTTTGATTAGTGTTAGAATCAGGACCGTGAACTGGATCATATCCTAATTAGTGTTAGAAGCAGGCCCGTGAACTCAATCACATGCTAATTAGTGTTAGAATCGGGACCGTGAACTGGATCATATTTTAATTAATGTTAGAATCAGGCCCGTGAACTGGATCATATCCTAATTAGTGTTAGAAGCAGGCCCGTGAACTCAATCACATGCTAGTTAGTATTAGAATCAGGCCCGTGAACTCAATCACATGCTAATTAGTGTTAGAATCAGGCCCGTGAACTCAATCACATGCTAATTAGTATTAGACTCAGGCCCGTGAACTGGATCACATTTTAATTAGTGTTAGAATCAGGCCCGTAAACTGCATCATATCCTGATTAGTGTTAGAATCAGGCCCGTGAACTCAATCACATCCTAATTAATGTTAGAATCAGGCCCGTGAACTGGATCATATCCTAATTAGTGTTAGCGTCAGGCCCGTGAACTCAATCACATCCTATTTAGTGTTAGAGACAGACCCGTGAAGTGGACCATATCCTAATTAGAAGCCCATGAACTCAATCACATCCTAATTAGAACCCAGTGAACTCAATCAAATCATTATTAGTGTTGATTCTGTACCTCCACTTACAAAAGATTTTTAATGTGCATCTCGGGTACGAGTTAATACTAGACCTTTAGTAAAAACGAAAGTAAATTGTATGACGTATGCAATTTGTGTGTGTTTGAGTTCACGGAACTTCCGATTGTATCAGTTCACGGGCTTATAGACCCTGCCATTAGCGATGAGAGTCCCCTAGGCTTTATTCCGAGATACTGAACAGTGGTTGGCAGTAAAATTATTTGAGACAATGATCAGTTCAAATGATTAGCTATTTTACAAAGAACAATGAAATCACGCACAATTATAGAAAAGTTTGATCAACTCAAAATTACTCACTTCAATTACTCAATATTGCTCAATGTTTGTCTTTGCTCAATTTGACTCTGTATTAATGAGATAAATGTAGCGGAAGTAATGGTAAAGGTGAGTAATGTATCATTCCTATGTAAAGTATTTAATACTGACTTTGTTTAGGAAAGACTTATTCAGCCACGTCTATACCTTACCGTTGTTAAGCTTTCTCTTTTAATCGGTGTTCTTCTTGGTCCAGAGATGTGTGTGTAAACTGATGCTGATTGTGAAGATTTAAGGTGCAGACTGCCCAGTAGGGGCCCTGCTACACTAGGTTTGTTGCGGCGAGGCGACGATGGTGGTCGACCTTCGGATCCCCTGGAAACAGGGACGGGTCTTCTTGAAGATCCAGGGATGGTTAGGTCCTCCAGAAGGTAGTGGATGGGTCCATATCCTCTTCCCAGAGTCCATCGCCCTAGGATTCCCACAGTATAGTCGGGTGATGGGCTTCTTGAAGGTAGCTTGCTATTCTTCATCTGTGGTCGATCGACCTTCGGATCTCCCTCAGTAAAATCGGGGAGACGGTCTTCTTGAAGACTGTGTTTAGGAGGCGGCAAAGGAGGAACGGAGGGAGCATCCCATCGGATCCAGTGCAGAAACCCACCAGCTCTGTGCTTGAATTTGTCTAAATAATTTAGATAGTCGCCTAAATTTCCTTAGTTACTGGCTGAAAGCAGAAGGATAGTTGTGTGTATGCAAATGTATTTATGGCCGAAAGTGTTTAACGTGGAGTTGACAAGGCTCGCACGTCCATTACTTTATGAGAAAGCCATAGAAGACGCGTTAGACCACTGTCTTTAATAGATAGTTGGCCTCTTGCATCGATGCGTTATTGTATAAGGATTTACTTGATAAATTTAAGTGTATGTGTGTCTAATTTAAACTATAATACAGAGAGCTTTATACCCTATTATGGAGCATACGCTTATTGATAATACAGGGAATAGGATTCTGAATCCTATATTTTATCCAGGATATGCCTGGATATATTAAAATAGCTTAATAGGCCTAAATGGGAAATTTAATATTAAGGACTTAGGGGTTTTGTGTTTGATTATTGGCTGTAATTTGTGTTATTTTAAGGCAAAACATGCATGTTAGTATTACTGTTTATATTTTTATTTATTTGTGGGTTTTTTGTTGTTTTTTTGTTGTTGTTTTTTTTGGGTTTTTTTTTTTTTTTGTTTTTTTTTTTTTTTACATTATATAAAAGGAATTAGTTGAGAAGGGTATGTTATTTGGGTAAAAGTATAAGCATAAACTGCCAAGGTAAGTGATGTGTTTATGGTATGTCTGGGTGTTTTGGTGAATAAATCTTAATGGCGGTGGGCATGTGTTATTGCCGGGAAACTACAGTTAGCAGAAGTGACTGATACCTGCAGTAGCCCTTAAAGGTTAAAATGTATAACTGTCAGCCACTTCCGTTACCAGAGGTGTTGCTTCAGGAGTGTCAGACAGTTGAGGGTGTAAGTAAAGCGTTAATGAGACATTTGACACCGGCCCAGGGTTAAGCCCCGGACCACTGCCAGCAGACAACTTCTGACCTGACATAGTACCAACGCCACATAAACCGCTACGATGATAGAGAATAATGAGAATGAGAGAAGATGCCACCAAAGGCAAGTGGTCGAATCCTACCCCAACTGGGGCATCTCTACAATAAGATAAGGAGTTCGAGCCAAAAGCAATTAGTAGAACTTAGATATTGAGTATGGATGGATGTGATGCAGCGTATCCATGAGGCAATTGGCACCACCACAAGGTTAAGCCCCGGGCCACTGCCAGCAGACAAATTCTAACCTGACATAGTGCCAACGCCACACAAACCGCTACGATGAAAGAGGATGAGAGAAGATGTAGCCAAAAGCAAATGATCGAATCCTACCCCAACTGGGGCATCTCTACAATAAGATACGGAGTTCGAGCCAAGAGCAATTAGTCACACTTAGATGTAGTTAGTATATCCTGTGGATGTGATAAAGTTTAATATTGCTGGTACGATGGTGCTAATGTTGCAGGCGGATATGGTTAGTAGGGTGTAAAGGTCAAAGGTAGTGACTCCTGCTGCATGTAGTGTTTGTATGAGGCTTGTTCTATAGTGGTTGTGAAGTGGACAGTGTAAAAGGTAATGGGCGATTGTTTCTGGCAGTGTGTACATTTGTTGTTTGTGTGTCTGGTGTACTGACCTAAATCGCCCAATAGATTGGTTGTTCCTACCCTCAAGCGTGTGATGATTTTGTCATAGTGTATACAAGGTGAAGATAACGAACAGTGATCAATCTCATAATTCCTATAAGTAATACAGAATAGGTAGTTGGGCAAACACGGACCCCTGGACACACCAGAGGTGGGATCAGGTGCCTAGGAGGAGTAAGCATCCCCTGTCGACCGGTCACACCCGCCGTGAGCCCCATATCTTGATCAGGTAAACGGAGTTATCCGCAGTCAAAATCAGTATGTGCCAAGAACGGCTTAACAATCGGTATGAGACACGTCAGACAGCATTTGACCCAATGTGAGGTTGTATTGACGAACTAGATCGTTATAACGACCATAGAATTTGCGAAGTGCTGACTTCAATCGAGACTGTTGAAACCCCTGTACCATCAACTTGTTTGTCAGTAGCTTACCTCGATTTAAAAACTGTAAACTATGTTAGAGTGATATTTGAGAGGTTTTGAGGATGGGTTGGATTAGATTTTAGATATGAGTTTGGTGTTTGAGTTAGTTGTTGTTTGTAGATGCCAGTTATAGTGCGATGTATGTAGCTGTAAATTTCTCTGACCCCTACCAATATGTCATATCTAACCATGTTATGACCTAGTGATTGTTTTGCAGTGTTGTCGACAGTCTCGTTTCCTTGAATGCCGACATGTGAAGGTATCCACTGGAAGTGGATGTGTTGGTTATATTGTGTGGAGTGATGCAAGAGGGTGAGGATGGAGTTTGAAATGTTTGTAGTGTTTGTAGTGCACTAAGGGAGTCACTGAGAATTACCGTTCTCCGATATCCCTTATTGTGAATGTATTTGAGTGCAGCAATTAGAGCGATTATCTCCGTCGAGTAAACAGATATGTTGTCCGTGTATCTATACCCCTCCTCTATGGGACCGCTGGGGTCATAGATGGCTGCACCCGTTTTGCCTGTGGTGGGATCTTTACTTCCACCAGTGTAGATATTTTGGAAGCCTTGGTAGTGTATGTCTATGTGTTGCAGTGCAATTGCTTTGATTTGTAATGGGTTACTGTGCTTTTTGGTGATTGCACTGCCGATATTGGTGCAAACTGTAGGAGGAGGAAAAGTCCATGGAACCATTGGTAGCAATTGTTTGGTTGGTGACTCAGGTAGCCCATAAGTGTTTGCATACTTCCATATTTGGTAACCAAATCGTCCATTTCTCTTATCCTCCCCAACCTTTCGTTGGATTTGATGTCAGTGTATGCGTATGTATGTGGTGCTTGCAATAATGTATTTGTAGGATTTGTTTTGTCAGAGGAGACCCTAACTAACCCAGTACCTTAGAGAAAGTTGTAGTCTGCGTAGGTTAAGTGGTAGTTCTCCCGATTCCAGTAGGACTGTGCTTTTGTCTGTTTTGTGGTGATTTCTAAGTGCAATTCGGAGTGCCAACTCTTGGATCCTGTCCAGACTTTGAAGATATGTCTTGCAACCTGAGTTGTAAGCCTGGCATCCGTAGTCAAGTGTAGATTTGTATAGCATTAGAAGAGTTTGTTTGTCAGCACCGAATTTTGTGCCTGAAACACAATGCATAATATTCAGCATTTTGCAGCATTTAATTTTGAGTTTTTCGACGTGAGCTTTGAATGTCATATGTTCGTCGAAGATGACTTCCAGAAAGGTTACTTTTGATTGTACCTTGATGGGTTGATTTCTTAGGTAGAGTTTTAGCTGGGATTTGTAGTTAGTGTGCCTTGGGTTAGTTTTGCCAAATAAGACTGCGACATTTTTAGGTTGCGATAGCTTGAAACCCCACTGGATGGACCAGTTTGAAATTGAGTCTAGAGTGCTTTGAAACCTAATGTTGATGATTTTAATAGAGCGACTTGTGTGGTGAATTTGCGAGTCATCTGCAAACTGGAAGAGATCAGTCACTTGGTATCGTTGTTTATGGCGTTGTATTGTGGATGATAAGTCGTTGATCATGAGATTGAAAAGTGTGGGACTGATAACAGAACCTGTGGTGTACCATTGTCCAAGGTGTGCGGATCCGAATTGGGCTGGTTTACTGTGACCTGTATTTTCCTGTCTTTGAGGAATGACCTGATGAAGCAGAGTGTGTTGCCAGTGATGTGGAACTGATGACGAAGATTATATATAAGTCCATCATACCAGACCAGATCGAAGGCTTTAGAGATGTCGATGAAGACCGCTCCTGTGTATTGACTGTTTGCCATTCCTCTTAGTACTTTGGTTTCCAGCTGGACAAGATTGTCTATTGTAATGCGACCTGGGCGGAATCCATTCTGTGCAGGGTCGAGTTTGCCTTGTTTATCAGGAACATGGTGATTCTTGCCTAGTTTAGGTATTGGAATGACTATGGCATTTCTCCAGCATGTTAGAAATTGTTTTTCTTTTTAAATAGTTGATTGTAGAAATGAAGTATAATGTTCGTGAAATTTGGAGGGAGGTGTTTTAGCACGAAGTATGTAATTTTGTCCCCTCCTGGTGCAGTGTTTTTGTCATGTGTGAGAGTTTGCCTGAGTTCGTGCAATGTAAATGGTAGATTGAGTGTTCCAGTGTTGGGACCTGTGTCTTTGACGTGGAGTTTGTGTTTGAATCGGTCCCTGATTAGTGCATATGCTAGATCAAGGTTGCTATTGTAACTAGCTTGTTGAAATGTTTTAGCAATTAAATTTGCCTTGTCTTGTGAGCTGTATGCATTTTGTATTCTTGGAAGAGTTGTCCTAGTGTTTTGCCTAAACTTGCTTTGACCTTTCTCCAGACTGTTGTTGTGTTTGTACGCCAGTGTAGTGTTGAAATAATGTTTTGCCAGTGAGTTTGCTGTTCTTGGAAGATGACATGTTTTGTTTGTTTACATGCTCTGTTGTATTCTGCCTTGGAGATGTGTCCCTGCTGGAATTCCTTAATCCTTAAAGGCTTTCCTGCTAGCTTTCCTGGCTTGAGTGCAGTTGTCTGTCCAAGCAGGGTTAATTGGCCTGGTGACTGTTTTACCTGAAGTTCTGGGTATGGAGTGTCCAGCTGCTTGAAAAATAGTCTTGTTGATATTGTCTAGATATTGATATATGTTGTTATACCCTATAGCTTCGAGCTGATTGGATAGTGACTGAGCATTATCATTGGCTAAAATCTAGCTATTTGTTTGGTCAGTGTATCGGTAACTTTCAATCCACTTCCGAATTCACAACTTTACCTCGAATAAAGGAATACATTTATCACACAGAGATAATGCCAAATTCGTTTCAATTACTCCAACCCTTACTCACACTTTTTTATTGTGACATGTACAAGGGAAGGGGGGGGGGGTCAGAGCAGACTCCATAATGAAAAGTGGGGATTCTGCGACACCAGCTAGTGTCGTTGCTTTGCCTACCTTCTACAACTTTACTTCTAATCAAGATATGATTCAGTTATCGGATGAGCATTCTTCAAGTTAATCATAACCATGACGCAGATTTGAATTTTGTGTATTTGTGTGCTAACTTCATGCGCAAAGAAATCGAATGACAAGGATGCGACTGAACTCAAAGTGATGCTTCATTTGTAAATATTGCAGTTTTTACACGGCAATAGCTGGTAGAATATTCATGTAATAACCGAATGCTAGCGTTTTGGATGGTAGATCCGCGAAATAAAGTTGTATAGCTTTCATTCATATGTTGATTTAATATATCCCTGTGAGCTCGAAATAAAGGACATCACAGAGTCGTGCACTTCTGCTTCATACTTGGATATTTTATTGAAAGTAGACATTAACGGCAAACTAACAACTCAACTGTATGACAAACGGGATGATTTCAGCTTCTCAGTCGTCAACTTCCCACATTTATGTAGCAATATTCCATTATCACCTGCATATGGTGTTTATATATCTCAACTGATTCGATATGGAAGAGCTTGTTCTGGGTATAGTCAGTTTTTAAATCGAGGTAAGCTACTGACAAACAAGTTGATGGTACAGGGATTTCAACAGTCTCGATTGAAGTCAGCATTTCGCAAATTCTATGGTCGTTATAACGATCTAGTTCGTCAATACAACCTCGCATTGGGTCAAATGCTGTCTGACGTGTTTCATACCGATTGTTAAGCCGTTCTTGGCACACTGATTTTGACTGCGGATAACTCCGTTTACCTGATCAGGATATGGGGCTCACGGCGGGTGTTACCGGTCAACAGGGGATGCTTACTCCTCCTAGGCACCTGATCCCACCTCTGGTGTGTCCAGGGGTCCGTGTTTGCCCAACTATCTAATTTGTATTACTTGTAGGAGTTATGAGATTGATCACTGTTCGTTATCTTCACCTTGCATAAGGTACATGTAGGTAATGCAGCGACACTAGCGGATGTTGCTGAATTCTAACTTTTCAATATGGAGTCTGCTCTAACCCCCCCCCCCCCCCCCACCACCACCACCAAACATGTCAAATCGCCAATCGTTTGGGTAATAAAATTGATTAGGAAGCTCAGCGGCGTTTGGGCGTAAATAAGCGGGGGCTTATATATATATATAAGCACTAAAATGACCAACAACACGAACAACAGTGAATTGTCAAATTTTCGGGACAACCTTTCCTTTCCTCAGGACGATAAAATATTTACATAGAAAAGAAACCTAAATAGAAAAGGAAACTGAAACTAAAACTTATCAGCTTTTGTAGCTTAGTTACAGTTTTAGTTTCCTTTTCTATGTAAGAATTTTATCGTCCTGAGGAAAGGACAGGTTGATCTGAAATTTTGACAATTTTGTTGTTCGTGTCGTTGGTCATTATTAGTGCTTTTTATATCTTTTTTATTTGACCTCGTATCTACTATTATATCCGACACTTTGGATGTTGGGTGTTGTTGGATTATAGTGTGATATATATATATATATATATAATTTATACGGCGCCAATTTTGATGCACCAGATGCGCATTTCGACAAATGATGCCGCTTCAGTGATGCTCAAGCCGAAATTTTGGAAATTCGAAATAACAATAAACTTGTAACAGCTAAAACGAATGCTAGAGTGCCAAAAATAGGAGCCAATTTCATTCAAGGATAAGAGCTATGCATTAGAGAGACAATCCTCCATTTCGAAATGAATTTCTAAATTTTATCTCAGCAATTAAATATACATCCGTATTTTCAAGGTAGTAACGAAGAACTTAACTACTAAACCGCCTCTAAGGTGAGAACCTCGTAAGTTGTAAGAACTTGTGTTCAAACCTGCTGTAATAGAATAATTATGTTCAAACCAAACCCCTTTCGCGGCACTTATTTTAGCGCCATATTTTGTTGACCGATATACTTGAGGTGTTCCTGGAATTTTTTAGGGTTTCTTAAAACTAAAGACAATGTGGATTTCATGGCTAGAAAAACACATCCATTTAATTCCTCGTTACTAGGCTAAATATATGTGTATATGTTGAACATATTTACAATCCTAAAAAGAAATAACCCCCAAATAACAAACACTAGATGAAACCCCGCGCAATGACATTGCATTGAGGTAGGACTTTTTAATGCGTGTTTGAATAGTTGTTCACATGTACTGAATGTAAGATATATTTAATTCAATTGAATTTAAAAACAATTTATGAATGATTGCATTGCACGTATTACTTCTGCCAGAGTTATTGATATCGATAAAACTGAATTATTAGGAAGTCACTTGGATCTCAAAATTAAATGTTTTTATGTAATATAAATTCTCTCTCTTTCTCTCTCTCTCTCTCTCTCTCTCTCTCTCTCTCTCTCTCTCTCTCTCTCTCTCTCTCTCTCTCTCTTGAGAATTAAATAATGATTTTACGAATGCAATTGTAATCCGTCATGCCGAATAGTTGACCAAAGACAAAGTGAACGGTCGTTTATAATTTCAAAATTTGAAACTCGGTATTGCGAATGTGTTTATAATGTTAGGTTTTGTCCAGTGCGACAATTTAAGAATAAAATTGTGAATGCACGTCGTTTCTTCCCGTCAAACACAATGATCAATTAAAACGTAATGCACTACATGAATGACAAACAGAAAAACTGCTATATTGTAAACAGTAGCCTGATTCCATAAGGCTCACTATACCTTGAAATAGTGTCTCAAATCAGTATGAAATGATTTAATCATGAAAGATATGATGATATATCATAAGTATGTATGTCGAAAAAGGCAAAATTATGCAATTTTTGAATTAAAAAAAACAACAACAAACAACATTTCCAAACTTCATTCCATCAGATATGAAATAAAGACTTTGTAGGATTTGAATTCGGGATCTGCAGTTCACCAGCCCGATGCTTTAACTACTGACCAAGGATGATAGATAATGAAATCGATTGATGCAAGTAATTTCACAAAACATTTAAACACCATCTCGTGACGTGACATGAGTATCGTGACGTAATGCTATAAAGAGTTGAAGGTTTAGCGAAAACAGAACGGGTGACATAGTCTTTTAAAAGCTTTAACTGGACTGATTCCCGATTTCCCCCAAATTTTTTTTTTCTCTTTTAATTATCAAATAGTTTTTTTTTAAAATATGTATTGATAAAATAATGAAAATCCTTTATACTGACAATTTTGAACAATTCGAATTCACCAATTTGCTCTCAACCTAGCTTTGAAGATCATCCGGACTTCAAAGGTTTTTTCATGCTGTTTCTGAGACTTTTAAATGCATATTTACATCACGTGATTTTAAATGACATTAAAAGTGCTGTGTAGGAAAATATTTTTATACTCCTTAGGGGTTCTACACTCGCCTTTCAAGTATGAGATTATTCCCTGCTTTTTGACAGATTTTTCTGTGAAAATTCACGAGTAAATAAGACAATTGAAAATGTATCAAGTATAAGATCTAAATCGCCCGCCATGTTGTTGACGAAGTCTGGAAACATGTGACTTTCGTTGTCATCGGTGGGCGGGGCGTGGAAGCGTGAATTCATGTAATATTGGTACATTTTAGTTCACCTCCAAAAAGTTGATAAGAACCAGTGGAGTCACATTCTCAACAACTTAAAGGGACTGGTTTACGATTTTTGAAAAAAATATTTTTCATATTTGATGTCAAACATTAAAAATATAACTGATTAAATGATGACAGTCAAAATTTTGAACTTCTGAACACAAGAATAAAAGCAATATTTTAGCCTTAAATCTGTGTTATGTAAACATGAGAAAGATATAATAAACTTAGATCGATATCCATTTCTTTTGAAAATTTCGTAAACATAATATACCGCAATCTTTGTTTACAAAACAAATAATAGACTCTCTAAAATGAGCTTCTGTAATGATGTATAACCATGATTTTTATGTGAAATCTTTTAAATACATTAGACAATAGATTTTGATCATTAAAAGTGACAAACAAAATTTTGGGCGAAATCGTGAATCAGTCCCTTTAAAGTTTACATCCAAGTTTGTTATTTCTTGTTCCGTGAGGATCCGAGTTAGAATAGAGCCTCAGTACCCCTTTATTTGTCGTAAGAGGCGACTAAATGGGCGGTCCCTTGGATGAAACAGCAAAAACCGAGGTCCCGTGTCAGAGCAGGTGTGGCACGGTAAAGATTCCTCCCTGCTCAAAGACCGTAAGCGACCAGTGTAGGTCTACCTTTGCAGCCCTTCACCGGCAACGGTGACGTCGCCATATCAGTGAATTTTTTTTTCGAGCGGGACGTTAAACAATATACAATCAATTAATCTTATTTCTGTAGATAAGTGAACTACACTCAAGAAAACTTCTAGCATGAAAGGTAAAGAATATCAAAACTCCTAAAAGCAATACAAAATAGAGAGTTGGGCAAACATTGGACTCCTGAATATTATACACTGTATATTAAACTTTGAATATTGCTGCGGTCCAATAATTCTTGCCATGCAATGCTCTCAGAATGCTTGTTTGATTTATGATTTTGAACTGTTGGAGCCAGTAGGAATTGGAAATCTTTGTTTTTATTTACTCAGAACAGAGAAGTAAAGTTAGAGGAGGACGAGGATCTGGAAGTTCCGATGACAATGGACCTCGCAGTGAGTATCAGTAAATTAGAGGATCTGGACGTGCCGATGACAATGGACCTCGCAGTGAGTATCAGTAAATTAGAGGATCTGGACGTGCCGATGACAATGGACCTCGCAGTGAGTATCAGTAAATTAGGGGATCTGGACGTGCCGATGACAATGGACCTCGCAGTGAGTATCAGTAAATTGGGGATCTGGACGTGTCGATGACAATGGACCTCGCAGTGAGTATCAGTAAATTGGGGGATCTGGACGTGCCGATGACAATGGATCTTGCAGTGAGTATCAGTAAATTAGAGGATCTGGACGTGCCGATGACAATGGATCTTGCAGTGAGTATCAGTAAATTAGAGGATCTGGACGTGTCGATGACAATGGACCTCGCAGTGAGTATTAGTGAATTAGGGGATCTAAACGTAAAGGTCAATGGTCAAACTTGACATAAGAAGAGACTGTCCGCTCTATATCTTGAAAATCCTTTGCTTGACAGACATCAAACTTGGTACACTGGTACATCTTTAGGAGTAGATAACCCCTATTAATTATCAGATCACATAGTGAAAAGTCAAGAGTCAAACAACTGGACATAGAAATATACTGTCTCATACTTGCTTCATACTTGGGTGTTTTAACGAACAGCTCAACATTATGACAAACGGAATGAAATCAGCTTCTCTGTCATCAACTTCCCTTATCTATGTACAGAGTAGCAATATTCCATTATCATCTTCATACATGAAAAAATGTTGTGGAGTTCTACAGATTTCGATTTATAATCGTTAAAATCATATTGCATTGCGTGTTGAATTTTTTATCAGTCACCCGCATTTTTAATTTAAAATAAATAATTTATTTCTAAGATTTCATTATGTCCACAGCAGTTTTCAGATAGCTAGGTATTTCTTTGGTTCACGTTAGATACCCATTATGATGAATTGAAGATAATTATGTCCTTGTAATAAATCGACGTTTAAGACCCACCCGTCTGCCCCCTTATCTATAAATAAAGCATCAATGCTTTCCTAAGGGAAAATAAAAAAAATTAGTGAATTTATAAGGTAGGCATTCTTCTCAAATTAACAGTCTTTTAAATATCTACAAACTTTTTTGTTTCATTTAATTGAAATATATATTTTCATTAAAAAAATGCAATTGATCCGCCACTTACTGCAAATGAAATGCGTCAGACTATCATGATGACAAGAGCATCGCGATAAATTTTCTCTCAAGGTGTCAGATTACATGGTATTTTTAGAAGGGTTGTGATTCGTTGTTATTTTTGTGTGGTGTCATAATACATATTGCTGTATAGATTAGACCACGCCCCCTTACTGGAACCTTAACTGTGCTGCGAGGGCTCAGGGCGGATGTGACCGGTCCACAGGGATGCTTACTCTTTTAGATACCTGATTCCACCTTTTCCATACTCAGGGATCCGTGTTTGTCCAACTCTCTATTTTGTATTCTTTATAGGAGTTATGAGATTGGTCACTGTTCATCATCTTCAGCTTTGCATTAAGCCATTTCAACCTATTATACTTAGTTTTTTACTTTTAAAACTAGGAAACGCTACTTTATCAGAGAGAGAGCCTGTGGAATTTTTATTGGAGCTACGACCAACAACATCCTTCAACACAGAAAAGACAGCTTCAGCATTAATTTGCTTTACTGTTGCGGTAGATGGGATGAAATTTGAGGGATATGGCAAGACAAAGACAGAAGCTCAACATGAAGCAGCAACTGCAGCTCTTAAAGCCCTATTCAATATTGTTTGTACTAAAGGTACTGTAGAAATGTTTTAAGAATTTTATATTGCTGCCTAACCTGTTTGTATGTCTTTTACAATTGCTCTATTGGTGTTTTTTTCTACAAAATAGGACTGGAAACGACTGAGGCCGACTCAGACAATGAGAGTATTGCTAGTGAAATATCCCTTGTGGGGGAGAGTGCAGATCAAAAGCTGAAGGAAGTATCAAGAAGAGATTCAAATCTTAATGATGTTCGAGATCAGTTGGAAAAAGATGTGTTCTCTTTTCTTGTAAAAGAATGTGGTGGATGCACCAGTTTGAAAAGATTTAAAGAGATGTACAATTCTCTACCTGAGGACTTTGATGAGTGGTTATTGAAGAAAAAGAAAATACTAGCTGTGTATAAGAAAGAAGGAAAACCTACGTATATTGCACCTTTCTTAAGAGATGCAGAAACTTGTCTTCATGAATTAGGCCTTGGAAATAGAAAAAGATGTCAACGGAGAAATTGCAATTATTTTCATGTTTGCATGTGGAACCTCAATGGTATGTGCAAACGTGGTGACAAATGTACATATGGACATACATTCACCTCCGGTAACAACAAAGAAATTAAATGCAAACTGGGACTGAATCGATTTCGGGATAAAGAAATTCGCACAATATTAAAATGCAGATATCCTCAAGTGTGCCCAGCATCCCACTGTGAAGCGAACACTCCCGAGGAGTGTCCATTTCTTCATGTCTGTTACAACTATATTCGAGATAAATGTCAAAATTCACCTTGCAGCAAAGGTCATACTTTAGATGATCCTCACAACAAATGGGTTTTATCTGTTTATGGAATGTCACGATGGCCTAGACAACAACTTGCTCGCTTAAAAGCTGTGGTTTCCATTCACCGTGGACCAAAGAGAAACACAAATGAAGAAGATACATCATTGGAAGTTGATAATCACGAAAAAGCTTCAGATTCCCTCAGCTCGTCAGAAAATTATTTAGCAGAAGGAGGTGATAATCCTATTGATGAGAGGGTGAAAAATTATGAAATAGAGCAAAATAAAGGAGAAAGCAAAAATGAAAGATCGGAGGAAGTATACAAGACCAAGCTTGAAAGACGAAATCGATGGGATAAGCCAGTTGAAGACACTGAATTCATGGCTGCTGTTACAACTAAAAATAATCCAAAGAAAAAACGTAAGATATTTTTTGTTAGTGAAAACGAATATTTATCTTTGTAATTTTCGTTTAAAGGAAAGGGACATCTCTATTTTTTGCAGCCCCGTCGACGTCACAAAGTCGGGGAATGAAAGATATACCAAAAATTTGTTTGGCGTTGAACAAATCCAGTGGACCATGTCCTGAAAAGTGTAGCAGGTATCATACGGAACTCCCCTATGAGTGGCAGATAAAGATATACGGAGAATGGGTCTGTTTTACAAGCAATGAAAACCAAAAAATAGAAAAGCAATATTGCCAACTATCTGATACAGTCGAAAGCGAGGTAAACTGACAAGCTTATGCATCTATTTAAAGAATATCTACTACATCATCAGTTGTTTCATCTTTCAAATTGATTGTTAGATTTTTTGCATTGGAATCGATTTTACAACTTACAAATGTCGATAGAACCAACACCATGTTTGCATTTAATATTTCAGACAAAGCATGATGGTAGAGATTACAAGATTCGACTTAATTTTCCGGATAATTATGGACTTTTCATCGAAATTGACGGCGAGCCTTTTAGTGGTCCTGACCGCCACATCATCAGACGTCTTTCCACAAAGTCATTTGCTGATAGTTTGGAAATAGCTTCTTCTGGTTCTTTTCACACGCAGTGGAGGTGGTACTATAAAGACAAAGCGGATGTCTGGATTCCATATGAAGGGGTATGTTTTCATAATGCCAAATCAATCCAATAAGGACTAAACTTATTACATAAAAAGGTGGAGAGAATACGATACATGAATCAGAATACAATTAAGATGAAGGATTAGCGACAACATGCCAAACGCTGCAATGTGTGATTTTTTTTCATGTGTTTCGTATACTTTTTCATTTGTATTATTAAAAATCATCGATCACTGTTCGTTATCTCCACCATGTATTGTATACATGTATGTATAATTTTCATTTTTATCGTATGCAAAGATGAAGATAACAAACAGTGATCCATCTCATAATTCTTTATTTGTATTCAATTGTTTTTCCCATTTTCATTCTATGTATTTTGTTTGTGTTGTATAATTTTTCATTTCAATCGTATATTTTCCATTTATGTTGAACAGCTTTTCATTTTTATTGAATAATGTTTTTGTATATAGATTCAAATGAAAAATCATACAAATGATTAGGCAATCACAACGGAAAAGTTCAAATATTGCAAATTTTGACAAGCCATAATTAGTCATGTCTGCCTTTATCATTAATGAAATGTTTTTACGAAACCTAATTGCTACAAAACATTAAAAGTTACATGCAGTCTTAAATACGCAATATTTCATCCCATATGTCATTTCTGCATGGCATGGACAGGGAATGCTCACTCCTCCTAGGCACCCGATCCCACCTCTGGTGTGTCCAGGGGTCCGTGTTTGCCCAACTATCTATTTTGTATTGGTTAAAGGAGTATGAGATTGATCTCTGTTCGTTATCTTCGCCTTTCATCACTAGTATTGAGGATGGCATATACTGATATCTTTTTACCAAGTATGAGACAAATTCTTCAACAAATATTTTTTCCATGGCTCTGTTCTGCCGATTTTTAAAAGTTCAGTTAGCGAGACATAGCATAAAAAAAATCAATTATAGAAGAATTCTTGTAATTAGGTAGGAGTATAAGATATCAAAGTTGACATAAAAATAAGTGGGGTTCCGCATACACTACGTATTCTTTGATAATGAAGTCGAACAGTCTACTGGAATTCCCATGGGCACAAATTGTACTCCTTTGCTAGCTGACCTATCATTATATTCTTTTGAGCCAGAATTCATTCAAAAGATTCTATTTGAAAAGAAATAACTTGCTGTGCCTTTATTTCAACATTTATATCTATCGACGATATTTTACCTATTGACAATGTTGATTTCCATTCCATACGTTGATTCGATGTATCTTAGTGATCTCGAAATAAAGAATATTACAGTCTTCCATATCTGCTTCACATTTGGATATTTCATTCAACATACAAGTTTCAACACTCGTTTGAAGTCAATATTTCGGAGAGTCATAAGGTCGTTATGATGATCTTATTTGCAAATAGAAAATGTCGTTATGTCGAATGCTGTCTAACGTGTTTCATACCATGATTTGGTCGTTCTGTGGATACTAATGTTGACTATGGCTCACAGAAACAGGTGCTGACAAGCAAAGGTTATTTCAACAATAAGCTTCATACACCAGAAATAAAGAAAAGAGAGGATAAGGAAATGAAGAAATATAGACATTTGAGATAAGCCATCAATAAAATTCAAATGTGATGGCTGATCTCCATGATAGTGTTCTGTATGACTTGCTGTTCGATGGTGTTTGTTAGTAACAGAAGAAATAAAAAAAGATATTTGAGACATGATACATTTTAATCTGTTAATCACATGTTACTTTGTAGGATGATTTTCAGTCCACTTTGGAGTTAAAATATCTGAAAGGACAGAAGACGTATGTATTTACCAGACTGAATCATGGATTAAAGTATCGAATAAGTTTCTCTGAGATGCAGGAAACCAACTTAGATACACAAGAAGCTCAAGCTATACGTAGACGTCCATTGTTTATTTCATTTTCCGATGTGCGTGCCAAGAATTAGTAAGTTTTCCTTTATTTCACATGTTAGCAATATCATATTATTTGCCTTCTTTAGACTAGGTGCTACCCATGATTGTGGGCCATTCATTTCTTGTCTAACTGTGAGAGTATTTATTTCTATTTTATCTCACGTGTTTGTCCAACTATCTATTTTGTATTGCTTATACAAGTTATGATATGCATCACTGTTCGTTATATTCGCCTTCATGGTACATAAGAATACTAAATGCTACATTCAATCTGAATTTAGTACTACTAATTGCAGTTTGAAATCTGTGAGGGTTACCATTCTTCATCCAGTACCTCCTGGTTGGTGTCTATGGGATCTCGCTCATGATTTCGAACAAGTGGAACTGGAACAAATTACAGAAGAGTTTAAGAAGATTGAGAAAGATTTTTTCACATCGATGAACTACAAATTCTTCAGAATAGAGAACATATATCGTGTACAGAACAAAACTCTTTGGAATGAGTATGAAAAGTTAGTTTTCTCATTTCTGATTTTGTTCAAAAAGGTTGCGGTACATGTAGCTCAGTGTTAGACCGTTCGCTTCGTAATCGGGAGTTCGAGTCTCGCTCGTACCATGGCCGTGTCAAACTTAAGACATTAAAATGGGTAATGATTGCTATTTCGCCAAACACTCGGCATTTAGAAATGAGAATCATGGGTCTTTCGAATATGACCTTACAAGCGGAGGTCCCTTGTCGCAGCAGGAGTTGGCACAATAAAGAACATAACACAAGGCTACGATATGTCTAAATTTGTGGTACTTCACCTACAGCTAGCTGGTGACGTCTGAATATGAATGAAAAAATCATCTATCAATCAACGAATCATTTTGTCCAGTGTATGTATGTGCGCGTGTGTATTTACGTAAGTATGTGTGTTTAAAGCTTATATAAAGTACTGTTATATAAGTATACGTGAAACACGTTTCGGTGGGAATATAGTATTTTGCTAATTAATCGGTGTGTTTGTGTACCTATTCTTTCCGATATTATCCAACACTACCTCACATAAGGAATCTGAATTCTTACATGTAGATTTCCAAATTCCCAAATTGAATGAGTATTTTACGTTTTATGCTTGAAGCGCAAAAGCACGAGAGGAGATAAAACCCGCGAGGTCCCTGTCACACAGTAAACGGTCTATTCACTGAGACACTATAATAAAATCAAATTCGCTGATAATCTAACAAAATAGAATTGCATTTCACTGGTTACCTGATTACATGGTCAAACTTGAACAGAATGAACCTGAAAAAAACAACAACAGAGAAACCAGGACTCTTGAAACAGCTTTTTCCTATCCTTATAAATCAGTAACATGTATTTGGGTTTTTAAAGAAAATATTCTAACATGTTGTATCCCATATATAGGAGAAAAGAATTCATGGAATTTGACATGAAGAAGATAGAATCAAGAATCGAAGAAAGACATTTGTTCCACGGGACAGACTCCATGGATGAATGTTATGGAATATGTACCAGCAACTTCGATCTTCAATCAAGTGGTAAAAATGCTACTGCGTATGGAAAAGGGTTATATTTCAATGTGAGTGCCAAACACAGCCATAGTTACACGATGGGGCCACGCCGGGTTATGTTTCAGGCCAAAGTGTTGGTGGGTCGTTACACGAAAGGTGAGGAAAGTGTGACCTCTCCTACCACCATCCCAAATGAGGATCACAGGCGATATGACTCGTGTGTTGATAACGTACAGAATCCAAGCATATTTGTCGTGTTTGATAGAAATCAAAGTTACCCGGCATATTTGATTGTCTACAAAGAGAAATTGGGATCTTCGAAACCTTTCTCGGAAACCTCCTTTTGTACATTAACATAAATTTTACTTGTTTCATGTTTTAAGAAGATTTGGAAGCGTAATGATCAGAAGAATAACAATACTGGATATAGTGCAATAATTCATTGTTTTAAGTAATAGTACGCTAGCTTTACTTCATTATCTTGGCGCTCGTGAAAGTAAATCAAGATATGAAAGTCACGAATGTCTGAAATTAAAGTGTCGAATATCGTAAAAACCTTGACATTAGCACTTCTCATCACATGCTATGATATTCCCTTGTATTCCGTGTGTTACATATACCTGTGTTAAAGGCACTATCATGGATTGATATTTTGCATAAATCACACTTTTGTATACAAGTATTTTCTGTACAGCTTCACACAATTAATTCGAACCACAAGGCATTGATATGTGTATGGGATTATTTTATCAAAAAACTTTAAAACAACTATACTCCCACATATCCCTTCCCCAGATACAGAGAGGAAAGAGAAATATATCTACAGTCCCGGAAACGTTCTTCTTTCCCACTTGAACGGTGAGCGAACAGTGAACGCACGGTGATCGAACGGTGAACGCAAAATGATCTATTGGCTCGGAATGTTTCGGATTTTCCCCTGGGATTTTACTTATTTCATAATCAAGTAATAAAATACATGTACATGTCTATTTCATCAATTAATAAAAAATGAATTAAACCGGAATCGTGATGCAGCATAATTAACAGTTCTGGAGATTTTTAATGTAATATATTTTTGTACAAGTACCGAGTATACATATATATATATTTCATGAAATTATCGCAAATTGTACATTAATACACGCAACAGTCATACACAGACAAAAGTAAATTTCGGAAGTATATTGTGTATACCATTACATGCACAGATACATTTAATGCATGGGTATATTCTACATGCGTCGTGACATCCAGGATTTACAGGTGTTCATGTATGGCTTCAAACTTTACAAGCTCGATCGTTTGGGATATCTGTAATTAACAAACACCCCCGAAAGGAGTCAAGATAAATGCAGTAAACAAACAATACGAACAGTATACCCTGTGTCAACACCTCAACACTTCTAACAGTATTAAATATTCCTACTTACATTTTGTGTCGTTCATTTGTCGCAGCTACATCGACCCGAGGAAATAATCCTAGAATTTATGCAAGTACAAAACTTACTACTTTTATTATTAATGTGACCATAGATTGCATTTAGATCGAGCAATATTTGTATAATGTTTAAAGGCTAATGCAGAAACGTACCAGATAAACTATTACATCTTTGCATTAAGGACAAATGTTACAAAAGTTTCAAATTTGGCAAGAGTAGTAAATATCAGTTTATTGACAATGTCTTTCATAAATATAGGGGAAAATAGCTATATCAATTTGACATTCTGACACGTACATACGGTACAATGTACATTATGTAGCATCGGTTGTTTGTTTTTATTTTTCAAAGTAGGGGGAGGGGTGACTTGTTTAATACTCGTGTCAAGCAATGCAAAATAATTATAATAATTTGTGCTTCTGCCCAAACTTGTAAATGCTAAATCGTCAACACAGGGGAAAAGGTTTTCATTACCTGAAACTGCCTTATTTTTTGTACTTGGGTTAAATTCATAACGACAAACTCTTATATTCGTCTCTCATTAAGAATTTTTTGAATAAAAGTTCAAATGAGCCTTTCGGCATTCACAGTGAATAATCCTGACATTTTGTACTTCAAAATTAAATTTCTGATATAGTAAGAAAGTCTTCTTCCACTTTTACGCACACGTTCAATTTTCATTTTTGCCTTGCTATCAAGATTGGTCATTTCATTTTGGTGTTCCGAATGACAATGAAAAGATTGAACGATGAACGAACGGTGAGCGCACGCTGAACGCTTTGTGAACGGTGAACGAACGGTGAGCGCACGGTGAACGCAAAACTGTGAACGGAGAGCGCACACAGAACGCACGCTGAACGTACGGTGAACGCACGCTGAACGAGCGGTGAACGCACGCTGAGCGAACAGTGAACGAACGGTGAGCGAACGGAAAAATGGTAAAATAGAACGTTTCGGGGACTGTATACCTTATCAGGAAAAATAAGCTACAATTTCAATACAAAGAGTATATCGTTTATAACGATTTAGAATTAACTTTAGTGTCTTTCTAGTGTTGTGCGCACTGATTTTGATTACGAATAACTCCGGTGTTTTTTTTTTATCTTTTATACGGCTGATATGAACAGAAAATTCGTTTATAAAATAAAACCCAGCCAGGATGATAGTAACGAAAGTTTTTACGTTACTATCATCATTCATTTCCGTTACTATCATCTTCGCTGTTTTTTCAACGACGAATTTTCTGTTCATATGAGCCGTATAAAAGATAAAATAACACCTGATCGTAATTGCTGCTAGTGTATGATATTTCTTAACTACATATCATTCGCAAATAATCAATACAAATAGATATAATAAGTAAACGTGGTCTTTCCGGAATTTCCTTCCGCCATCTTGGGATGATAGTAACGATCGCTACTATCATCAGTTTAATACCAGTGATGTTGTGATATTAAGCATAAACACTCGTATCTGGTGGCTATTTTACAAATCAATCGTAAACTTAGTCGTAAATCTGAACGTAGCACATGCGACCTTTTTGCGTACAGGTACGACTTGGGATTTACGAACAATATTGATCATAACTCTACGAGTGGTCTACGACTCTCGTAAGTGTTCGTACTTGCACGTAAATGAGCAATATGACCACCATACTGACCCTACTTCACACCATTTGTGGTAGTATTTACCTGACTGAGTTTATTGAAAACGATCACAATGACTTGCATGAAAATATTGTGTATCGGAGCCCAGATTTAAAATTAATCACAGTTATCCTTCTTTGCTACGCACAGCAATATAAGGCAATAACTTCATCGCTTCACTCTATTATTCCACTATCACTAATTCCTACTGTAAGGGGGATAGTCAATAAGTATGTCGAACGTCGCATGTAAAGATACCGAAAACGGGGGTGGGGATTGTAGCCATATTTGCCTGCGTCACCGTTAGTGAACATGTATACATGTACATAACATTAGACAGAATTTTCAAGATGCAATAAAATTCTTGTAGGCATTTTCAGATTGTGTTGAAGTAAAAGTACATGCATATACTACTTACTTACATTTCATTTCGTTAGGTACCGAAAGGCGTTCGAATTCATGTATTCCCCAATTAGTTTATTTAACTACAAGAATTGATCTCAAAAGAAGAATTTTTTTTCTTTTGCAGAGCAGAAATAAATGATTACGGGTTTACGTCGTTTTTGGCAATATTTCCGTCATTTTACAGTGGCAGAGCTAAAATGAATTCATTTTGAAGTACATCTTGATCAAATGCAAGTGCGGAGTTTTTCCTTTAAATTCTTCAGCGTCATTAGAAAAAAAATGATAAAAAAATTAAAACAATGCAGGGTTTTTTTTGTTGTTGTTGTTTAAATGAAAAAGTGAAGATAACGAGAGAATAATGCAGGATTGTGTTTTATATTTATGAAAAGGTGACTACAGCGAACAGTGCTTAATCTCTAAATCAGTACATGAAAGGTGAAGATAAAAACAGCAGAACAGCTTTTCTTGTTGACTTAGATTTTTCATACAAATACAACGCTACCTTTCTTCTCCGTTTGCTCCCCACCCCTCAACTTTCAATAACGACGCTAAACTGTGTCTGAACTCACTATATATCTCATAGTAAGTAACGTGTGCTTGTGCTTACTAAAAAGTTGTCCAAGTTTACGCAGAAAACGTGATCTAGTTTGGCATTCTAAATATTAAAACCTCGACGGAATCAGGGACGACATAATGGTTACAATATTCTATATTCTCGTGCGTGCGCGGGGTTTCATTCAGTTAATGTGAAATTTCTACATACAGCTGTGTGTCTATTTCCAGTGTGTACCCTTTGAGCCAGATGTACAAAATGAAATTATTCCTGAATGAATTACACCCAAACCAAACAGTAACCATTATGACATCACAGAAACGTTAAAACATACGTTTGTTATAGTTCTACAATGCATGCATGCGATTTCTCTGAATATTCATATATTTGTGAATAAAGTTTGTACGTTAAAATATTTTGGGTCTTTTCATAGTTTGTGTTGTGAAAGGGTTTACTATTCCTTGTAAATAAAAGAAAACTTGGTAAGCGATGCAATTCTACACCATACAATTTGTACACATATGTAGCAATGCAAAATGTAATAACCAGGCACGTAAGTATAGGTGGGGTAGGAAGCCGAAAAAAGATGAATAATTTGTTTGTCAAAATATCGTGCCAAGCACAAAATAGATAATAAACAACATTGTAGCACAAACTCAGATTTGGAAATTCTCATCAATTACTAATATTTTATTTTGAATTATTGTGGGATTAAATGAAATTTGTGCTATCAATCAGTGAGAGCAATATTGAGTTACTGTGCTCTTTTCATGAATTCACGATAGCTTTTGTGTTTTTTATATGTATATAGAATTTATTATTTTAACCTAACACCACCTCCCGACCGCCCCCCCCACCCTCAAAAAACCCCAATCAACAACAGGTACAGATTTTTGCGTTTATTACATTTTGCGTAGTTACAAGCAGGTATAGAATATTTTTAATTATGTACTTTAGTGCCATAATAAACATGCAATGTATGCGTAAAGTTTATTTTTAGACCTTTAAAAACTGACTTTAAACTTCTACGTAAATCTTAATCTTTAGGTAAGTGTGTTATCCATTTAAAACGTGACCCTAATATGTTCATGTATGTAGTTACTCTGACATTATTCTAGTAGTCTTTGGTCTTGCCAATCCTGTATTAAAACATACTTGTAATATTTGGTAGTGCTGTTTCAGTAAAATACATTACAACGCTTATATATATGTACACTGTATTACTGTATATGTATGTGCTGTACATTCTTTATCTCAATAGAGCTGACTTGAATTGTAAGTAGAAAGGTAGGGCATTTTGTAAACATATAGTACTAAACATCATCAGAAAACACATCATTAATTACCACAAGAAGCATCTGAAGCAGATTGGAAATTGGGAGTTCTTGAAGCTGTAACAACTCATGTAGATATAAAAACAACATATACATTTGTGATATTGACAACTGGTCGGCAGAAAGTAAGAAAAATAAACAATGATATGAAATCTACCACGTTCACACATGCAATAGAATGTTTATAGAGAGCGATTTATTTGAGAGAGAGAGAGAGAGAACGAATCGGACCAAACATATATGTAGACGAAAATTTCAAAACATCTTTAAAGTCCATGGCTCGAGTGATTTTGTGATACGATTTTCTTGTGAAAATAACAATGTACATTTTCAGTTGTATATAACTACAATATGTATTTAAAATTCCTCATTATCCTGATACTCAATTGTAGCTGCACGTTCGATGACAGATGTAGGTTTCTATAAGACAATAATGAATTGCGTTTTGACGTGTGATTTAAATGACCTTACATTCCTCATTGCTTGCAACATAAATATTTGGCCTACATTTGCTATACAACCAAGTAAATACGTTATCCAGTTATCATGTGTGACTGACAAATGGCGATCTTCATTTACTGATTAGATAGAGAAGGGCTTTACGTAGTGTACAATGAGGAATGAACTAAGACATCTTTAAAGACGCATGTGCACAATGTTAGCAACATATTTTGATATTTCACGATTAATAATCATCATCTACCATGAAAGTACTTGACATGTGTAAAACATAGCAATAAGGAGTGCATGTGAACTGCTAAGTAGAATAGAAACCAAACCAAACTAAACGAGCTACTTCACTGATTGATTGATGTTTTCCGCCACATTCAACAATCTGGTGGCGCCCAGTTTTTATCGGTAAAAGAGGGAACCCAGATATAATGTACCTGGGAAGGGACCACCGACCTTCCGAAAGTAAACTGGGAAACTCTCACTTACCGGTGCGAGCGGGATTTGAACCCGCGCCGACAGAGGTGAGAGGCCGTGTGATTTTGAGCGCGATACTCTAACCACTTGGCCACGAAGCCCTACTTCACAAATACAACCTGATCTACTTTATAAATACAATCTAATATACTTTTCAAATACAATCTGATCTAATTTATAAATACAACCTGATGTTATTAAATCAAATGTCGTAATGTTGTCTATCGTGTTTCAGATCGATTATTATACCGTCCTATGCATACCGTTTTTAACTACGGATTTATTCTGTTTGCCTGACCAAGACATAGGGTCACAGCAGATGTGACCGGTCGACAGGAGATGCATACTTCTCATAGGCACCTGATGCTAACTGTGGTGTGTCTGGTGATCCGTGTTTTCCCTCTATTTTATTTCGTATTCATTTTTGGATTGAAGAGATTGATAATTATATGTACCTTCACTTTTAAGATTTGGTGTTTATTATAATTCATATGCAAGTTTTATCACGTCACAGAGACATTTTGGTGCCATAACATGGATCTGTAAAGATTTTGATTTTGATTTTGAAACTACATAGCGTAAATTTGAACGCACCACAATTCTGAATGTTTGGTGTTTTTGACTTCCCATTCCCTGGTACTAAAAAACAATATTCCCCGTGTTTATGTATTTCAAATGGTCCTTCCGCGATTGCTGATTTTGCAAATCAATAAATTTGGGAATTTCCCTTATCCTTGTGCATATCTGCATTCTTGACTGGATATGTTGCAAGAAAAATCCTGAAAGCTTTACAATAGCAGTTTATGATATATTTCCGGCAAATACACGAAGTAATTGACAAGGGACCTATGGAAGGTGAAACCTATACATCATCATGCACGGATCCATAAATTGTTTGGATAGGCGTTCCATTGTGGGTTATGTTTCCTATTTACACCTTAATTGCACCAAAACTCTAACAAATTGAAAATGGTAAAAACAATAAGTGTATTCAACTTTATTATTCATTTGAATTCCTCAGTATGTGAATGGAGATGCATATAATGTTTAGCCTAAAAGAGATATTGATCACTGTCCGTTATCATCGCCTGTCATGTAAATGGTCAGGAAGAATATTTAACGGATTTTACACTATGCTTACGTTTATTCCTTTAAGTTCGGTAGTGATCATCATATATTAGAGGGTATTTGTGGTTTGAAATTCAGGGAGGCAAATATACCATTTGACATAGTGTAGCGGACAGTATAAGAGGGAACTGATATTGCATCGATAGAGATCTACCTGTTCTAGTGATGTGGTAGAGTCTCTCTCTTGATCACGCAACTTAAGAAACAGCGAGCGTGATCAGCACTTGGCTGGGTGACCGCCATCGTCGGATACCCACGGGTGATCTCGTCTTTTACTCATCACCCGTGGGCAAACTCGCCGAAATATCATCGTAAAATATGTTGATTTGTTAATTATAGACAATCAATAAGAAAGTTGGAACTGTTCAATTTTGAAAATATATTTATTAGTTTGCTATTTATGCTAAATATCTTGACGCTCGTTAAAAGGCGCAAATTTTGTCGTACAGTCACTTATATGAAATACCAGTCAAAACTTTTATGGGAGTACCTTTCTCAAACTGCGAAATACACCGACAAGGGGATTTATTTGCAATCGGTGTATTTACTATGGAAAAGTTTTTGTCGTTGCTGAACATACATATGTAACATAAACTTTGATTCGTTAATTTGCCATCGCGACTCTGTGCAGCAGCCATTCAAATAACCCGCGCATATTAATTACATACGATAATTTTGGAGCGAGTTTGCCCACGGGTGATGGTTAAAAGATGACATCCCCTGTGGGTATCCGACGATGGGTGACCGCTACACGTTATAAATGTAAGAATGCTCTCATTTCTTGATCATTTACAGGTATGGGGATACATACATCTAATTAAATGTATCACAAAGTAGAACGTTTGAAGCCACCCAGGAGTAAGAATTTAGCTTTAGCTTTCTTAATTGAACAAAAGTGATAACGAATGTAAGCTTCATGGAAAATAGTAAAAACACAGATGTTTACATTTATATGCGTGTTATTTAGCCGCATATACAACGTTTAAAGGTTTGTAATGCTCTGTTTATTCCTTTAAAAACTTCCCCCATGCAGTGGTTATGATTTGTGCGTCTATGGAAACGCTAGTATTCCACTCTACACTGTAACAATGCTGTCATTCCAGGAACATTTACAGGTAAGGGAACCATACTTTGGATTTAACGTATCACAAAGTACATTCCTGTGAAAATTTAGGGTTTAAAGAAGAAAGATATTAATTCAAATACCACATCCACTTTCGTTTTGAATACCCCACCGTGCGTGACTCATAAATGTCTGTATTTGCCATAGTCCCCTGTCTTATCAATTCACTTACAAGGGGGTTATGCATATATACGCCCATTTGTCATATTTTAAAATAAATCAAATACTTTTGTTGATTTTAGATATTCTTACAACACGAAAATACATTTTTAGGTGAAATAGGAATGAATTTTAGGTACATGGAATTATCCAATTTTCACTTCAGCTATGAGTGAGATTGTTAAGTATTGTCCAACAAACCTCACAGAAATCATCGCGGCATCAGCGAGACTAAACTGTGGTGAAGACAGGTTTGGAAATGATCAGTATTTATGTCTTCCTAACGTCAGAAAGACTGGGCTTGTGGAATATTGTCATGAAGGAGTCATTCCATTGATACCAAGTGGTGAGATATTAAATGCTATCTTTCAAACTTTTGTCTTTATAGAGTAAACTCAAATGACCTATTGTAATTGTTCAAACTCAATCGCCGTACGTTGTGCGTTGAGGTAGCTCACTACATTAAGTTTTTTATTTAATGGCTCGTTAAAATACCTCTTATGAAGTATGATTTCACCATCGAAAAAGTGATTCAAGCTCTCAAGTATTTTATATGAATTTTGGGGGATTTATTCCGGAATGATAAAAAGGTACTTTGTTTACAAATGAAATACTCTAGAGTCCAAATTTTGCTGTGATTTGATGCATAATATGAATTTCTAAGAAAACATGCCAAAACGACTCAGACCTAAATGTTCTAATTTTTTTAATATAAAAATATTCATGAATATTGAAAACATTATTTGCTAATATTTTTTAAATCTAGGGATAAAATCTGCAAAGAACAGGTCAATTAGAAAAGAGAGATATCAGAAAAATACATTTTATAAACAAATTGAAATGAAATGGTCGTAATTCAGAAATATTACGATTTTTCAAATTTGAACCAAGTCCGATCGGAATGATAAAAAAGTAGTCATAGAGAACATTATAATCAGAAAATTACATTCCTTTGATGCAAAATGGTTTACAAATTAACCGACTTTATAAAGAAAACTAATTTCTTGATGCATTAGCAACAATATGATTATTTTGGTCATTTCTATCAAATTTGATCGGGATCGGTACTTTTCTTTTTTGTTTTAATATAGTGATTGTATCTGAGATTTTGTAATTTCGTTTCAATTTTTTTTTACATTATGTATTTCTTCGATATATCTCTTTTCTAACTGACATGTTTTTGAAGATTGTATCTGTAGATTTAAAAAAAAATTATTAACAAATAACATTTCCAATTTTCACAAATATTTTTTCAAACAAATTAGAACGTTTATATCTAAATATTTTAGGCATGATTTAGATATTCATATCATGCACCAAATCACAGCAAAACGTGGACTCTGGAATCTCTTATTTGCAAGCAAAACACTTTTTTTATCATTCCGGGAAAAATAAAAAAAAATCATATAAAAACTGAGATCTTGTCTCACTCGTTCGATGGTGAAATCATACTTCATAAGAGGTGTTTGAACGAGTCATTAAATAAATTTTAGTGCAATGGAATACCTTAACAATTGAACATTTTATTGATATCTATCATTTCAATTATTTTCAAACTTGGGTTTCAAACATGTTTGGGACAAGAGGGACATAAAATGTTTAAAAAAAAAAAGACCAAAAAAAATAAATAAATAAAAATGTAATAAATGCATAGTAATGTAGAAGAGGATGGTCTGTACCAAAATATAAATTCCGTGATCCCCAGAGTAGAGGTTCTAACTCCAGGACGGCGCTTTTGGTATTTTTTTTTCGGACTGGTACATTTAAAGACAAAAGGCCCGTGTGCAACATCGCTCATTAGAGTCACCTTGGCCCATATTAAAAGAGTTTCCCTATACATTCGTATGTAAAACTTTGATCTTTATTGTGGCCTCAACCTACCGCCAGGGGCCATGATTTTTACAAACTTGAAACGGCACTACAGTGAAACTTCTCCAAACCGGCCCCTCAGAAAACCGGTTCTCCCTGAATATCGGCCGATTTTCAAAGTCCCGGCAGAAATCTTAACATTTCCTTACAAAGAAAGTCTTACAAAACCGGCCACCCCTGAAAACCGGACATCGGCCACTTTTTAAAGTACATTTGTTAACAAACATGTGTAATTTACCCTTAACATACCGGCCACTTTTTGAAGACAATAAAATTTTGGCCAGAGGTTGATCAAGATCGTCCAGGTGTGCAAATTGACTGACCAACGGGCCAGGTGGGAAATTATCGACCGAAGGTGTGAAAAACACTAGTGGCCTCTTTAATTTCTATTGTATACCTGTGCTGTCAAGGGTGTTAATTGACACTTAGCTAATCCAAGAGACCCTTCCAAATTATGTACAAAAGGTAAAAAACAGTTAGGAACATATTGAATGAATACGGTATCAAACGCCATATTGTTTTACCATACTACATGTATCGTATGGATATAAGCAGTATTTAATAAAGAAGAAACCCATGACTGTTAATGATAATTATTAAAAGACAGATTAATTTTCTTGGTCTCCATAGGCTTTTCATTTCATTCAATATTTTATTCCTCTTTGCAGAGAGTATATCAGAAATATATATATTACATTAAGGATGAATCATAGAACATATGTACAAATATGAAAATGTGAGAACAAAGAAAAAAAAAAACTACCATTACATAATTACATGTAAATGAATAAAAAAGAAAGGAAATGTGATATAAAAGGAACTTATTGTATACTAACTTTTAGTTGAAATTCATATGCACCTTTTGTATATAGCAAAAACTTTAATTAAATAATTCCCACATAGAAGAAGTAACTTTTTTTCCTTCTGTTCTGACAGTGGATAAATTGGGGTTTTACCTAACATATATATATATAAATCTTCTTCATCAAGGGCACAGAATTCTGCACAGACACACAGATCAAGGTTTGTAATATCGTCCCAAAATTGTTCTCTGTTTGAGGAAAAGTTGGGACAACTGCAGGCAATGTGTTTAAACATATCATTATATTCGGAGTTACAAAGTTGGCATGTATATATGTTTCTCATGGGAGGTATTGTCCAGAGTTTAACTAAGGTTTTAATGATTTTGGTTTCTTGTGTCGACCATATGATTTTCCAAATTCTTGGCAACCCCTTTCCATCATGTAACTGTATAAATCGCGTAAAGTCTGAGTCAAGATATGTTCGTTTATTCCATTCACAATCTTCGTAAAGAGAAATAGAGGATTTTACAGTTTTTTTCCAGGTATATTTGTTTGGGAAGGCACCAGATTCCAAGTAAGATGCAAGATATTGCGTCAAGGAGTACTTATCCAGAATGACTAGAATGTCTTTAATGAATCCGTGCGTGGTTTCCCATGGCTTGCACAAAAATGTAAAGAGTCTGAAGAGAAATATTTGTTTCGCCAGCACATTATGAGAGAAATTGCACAGTTTTCCTAAAAACAATAGTTTCCTTTTATCAATTTCAAATATAATAGGTCTGAGACCTAATAAGCTTTCACACATATCGGACCGCGTTGATAGATTCAAGCTTTGAATATCTTTAACGATAAAATGTTGAAGTCGACGCAACATCTGAAGATCCTGGGTTTTAAGATCATTCCAAATTTCACATCCATATAATGTAGAAGGTATGACTACCTTTTTATAAAGATTCACAAGAGTAACTGGATTGGAATTTTCTGAAGATAAGTGTTTTATGGAGTAAAAAGATCGTCTGCCTTTGTCACATGCCTCCTTTGTCCTGGTTAGAGATTTGAAATGAGAGTTTTGAATGATCCCAAGATGATTGTAGTCACTCTTTACAGGAATGATTTCATCACCCACTAACCATTGATTTGAGACGACATTGTGTGATTTACCGAATACTATAATACATGATTTTTTAGCGTTGAAAGAGAATCTCCATCTACAAGAATATTTGTATGCTGCATCCAACATATTCTGGAGTGAGTGCGGAGTTGACGATAAACAGGCAATATCATCTGCGAGAGTAGGGGTCGATGACTCTATATTATGAATTCCGAAGTTTTTATTGATGTGACCAAGTTCGTTAAGTAAGTCATTGATATAAACTGTGTATAAAAATCCAGATAAGACACCGCCTTGCTGTATTCCTTGTTCAACCGGGAACCAGTCTGATTGTTGGTAATTTACAATTACAGCACTTTTGGTATCGATGTGGCAGTCGTCTATCAATGTCCATAATTTTCCCTTGATACCTATTTCGTTAACTTTACAAAGCAATCCTTTCTCCATACTGTATCAAAGGCTTTTCGGCTGTCTAGGAAACATGGATATACACGTGATCCGTTTTCAATGTGATGTAAGATTGTTTCTTGAAGGTTAAATGCAGCTGTGATAGAACTTAAACCTTTATGAAAACCTTGTTGTTGAGGACTCGGGTATTTCTCTTTGAATGTTACATTCATAATCCTTGTGTAGATGATTTTTTCAAAAACTTTGAATATAGTAGACAATAATGAAATGGGTCGGTAGCTGTCAGGAGAAGTTTTTTGTTTGTTTCCACCCTTGAAAATTGGTACTATAAAACCTTGTTTCCATCCAGAGGGGATTTTACCTAGTTTTATTATGCTGTTGAATAATACACATAAATATTTTGATAATACACTTTTTCCATGAATCAAATGTTCCGATTGAATTTTGTCGGGCCCAGGGGCTTTTTTTTATTTTAATAGTGTTATAGAATCAACTATTTCCTTTTCTGTAACATATCCACCTGGAAGATCGGCAGAATTTTCAGTTTCTTGTATTTTGATACGATTGTATTGTCGAATGGTATTGTTGTAAAATTGATTGTCATACATTTCATTTTGTCCGGGCTCGTACACAGTTGAGAAGTATTCAGCAAAAACTGAGGCGACACTTTCAGGTGTATTTCCTACTCTTTCGGCAAACTGTATTTCTGGATATAACTTTGTTTGGCGTGGTTTTTGTCGACGAATTAATTTCCAAAACAATCGAATGTCGATTCCTGCAGCGTTGTCGATATCTTCGTACGTTTTTCGAATAAAGTCCTGGGAGGCGCTTTCTTGACATCGTCGGAAATGGCGTTTTGCATGTTTATACTCAGCATACGATATGTGCTGCATACCCCGAGGTCTTCCTTCTTTTACCCATTTGACTCTAAGTTCCATTTCGTTCTTATGAGCTTCATTTACTGAGGTATTCCAATAAGGTTTGGTATGAGGATTATATGAACACATGGGAATAGTTAGTTTGGCACTTTTTATCACAGCGTTAACAATTTCTATTGAATATGTATTTATATCATTTACAGACGACATGTTGTTCTCATCGAGCAGTATATGGTTTAAGTCTTTTTTCAGCTGATTACAGTACTTGATCTTTGTATCTGTGCATATTCTGTGCCACGCAGGCCATTTAGATGTGTTTGGTAATAATGTGTGTGGGTTTTCCAAAACTTCAACCTTAACTATTATAGGTAAGTGGTCTGAGGTGCTAGATATTATACCTTCTTCTATAATTGCATAATCTAAAATACGATTTTGTAGGGATTCACTAACAAATATATAATCTAACATGGTTTTACAGGGTACAAATGAATAAACATCTTGACATTGGTTTTTCTTACTACTAGTAACATCACAATACATGTTGTTTTTCCTGACAAAATCTGTAAGTTCAGCCGATTTATAAATATTTGTTCTGTCAGCATCTTTTTGTAGTATGCTTCCATTCATGTCACCAGCAAAAATTACATGACCATGATTTGAGTAATTAGTGAATAATCCGTTAAGTATATTCAACACTTCTCTATATTGATCAACATTGTTTTCAGAAGGTAAATACACACCAAAAACATATAATGGAACATGATTTGGAGTTTTTAAACAGATACCAACAACTCTGTTGGAGTTAGTGTAAACTGAAGATGTGTAAAATTCTAAGGAATTTTTGTATAATATTGCTACACCTCCTTTACCTATTTCATCATTTTTGTCCGATTTTTCAAATTTTGCTGCACTTATATAATTCTTATCAATACAACCAAAGAATTTAGAACATGATTCGGGTAACTTGTGTTCTGAGATTACAGCAATATCACAGTCAGATAAACGTAAAAGATTTGTCAAACATACACTAGAGGACATAATTCCTCTGACATTCCAATTCAAAATTGTAAGTAACATATATACATGTACTATAGTGATACACAACATTATGTATTGTCTAAGATTGTTCATTGTGAAGAGTATCTTTATAATCGTTTTGGCGACTTCGTTGTCTCTCATGTGCATTGATCCATGGACGGCATTTGACTCCGTGAGGCCAGAATGAACGCGCACATAATGTTTTACGATTTTCTTCGGGAACGTGGATTTTCGCAGACAAACAGTCCTGATTATATTTGGACTGGAATAAGGATAGATACGTCACACGGATATTACTGTCTCGCACATAGTTAATAATGCCATCCCGAGTAGTGTCACAGTCTATGCCCGTGAGGTAAAATTGAGCGTTTCTCCGTCTATGATGCGTTATTCCGAGAAATACGTCTCGTTTTTGATTTGGATCATGGGCTTGATTTAGACCAGATTGTTTTGCTACAAACGAGTCGGGCTTCCGGGAAATATGCACAGGGATGGGAATATTGTTTTTTGAGTGGCTACTGTCTGTCAGTGCTGGACAGGAACTACTAGTATCACTTAATTTTACACTTGACTGATGTTTTGGTGCATTATGATTTTCATCAGTAACTTCTTTCTGTACTTTGCATTTATCTGGACATTCTTGTGTGTTTCGCGTGGAATTCTCTGTTGTACCGTTATTTGGTGCAGAGCCTTGTGAATGATCACTGGACCGCGAAGTGCTTTCACTGATCCGAGACTGACTATCTGGGGCCCTCGGTGGGGTAACGACAGCAGCATATGACTTTGACATCTTTATATCAGACAATTGTTTCTGTAGACTTTGACAAAGTTTGGACAATCTAGATAATTCATTGCTGATTTTTTGAGATTTGGCTTGTTCCTCAGTAAAGTCAAGACCTTCAACACACTTCAGACGTGCCTTAGTGGTTTTACGAAAAGTTTCACATGATGTGGCATGGACTTCCAGTGGTTCTTGTGCAGAATATTTTTAAAGATTTTACCTATATATTGGCATGTAAAACTTTGCTCCCCTATTGTGGCCCCTCGTACCCTGAATTTGCACTATGTCAGGAAGCTTTCATTTGAATATGTACTTTCCTAGCCCAGTGGTTCTTAAGAAGATTTTTAAAGATTGTCTCCTATATATTTGTTTGTAAAACTTTGCTCCCCTACTCTAGCCCCATCCTACCCCTGGGGGCGATGATTTTAATAAACTTGAATTTCATTATGTCAGGAAGTTGTCATATGCAAGGTGAAGATAACGAACAGTGATCAATCTCATAACTCCTATAAGCAATACAAAATAGATAGTTGGGCAAACACGGACCCCTGCACACACCAGAGGTGGGATCAAGTGCCTAGGAGGAGTAAGCATCCCCTGTTGACCGGTCACACCCGCCGTGAGCCCCATATCCTGATCAGGTAAACGGAGTTATCCGCAGTCAAAATCAGTGTGCCAAGAACGGCTTAACAATCGGTATGAAACAAGTCAGACAGCATTTGACCCATGCGAGATTGTACTGACGAAGTAGATCGTTATAACGACCATAGAAGTTGCGAAATGCTGACTTCAATCGAGATTGTTGAAATCCCTGTACCATATATATTTTTACTTTCATATCCCAGTGGTTCTTGAGAAGATTTTAAAAGATTTTCCCTATATATTTTCGTATGTAAAACTTTGCTTCCCTATTATGGCCCCATCATACCCCAAGGGGGGGGGGGGGGGCATGAGTTTTGTAAACTTGACTTTGCAATGTCAGCGAGCTTTCATTTTCAACTCTTCTGTCTCAGTGGTTCTTAAGAAGATTTTTAAATGACCTTACCCTATTTTTGCATTTTTGTGATTATCTCCCCTTTGAAGGGGGTGGCCCTTAATTTGAACAAACTTGAAAGCACTTAACCCATGGATGCTTTCGCCCATGGTTGAAATTGGCCCAATGGGTCTGGAGAAGAAGTCGAACATTTTAAAACAGACGGACAGACGACGGACTACAAGCGATCAGGTGAACTAAATACTGATGACCATTTTTCGTTATCTTCATTTATTTCATAAAAGGATATTGTGTGGATACAACGGGAGGCCAGTTATATTCAAGGATATGCGAGCAATTCCTCTATGGTTGTCCAAGTCAGCATTTCCAAACCAATAAGATATACAGATGTAAGAACTTGTTTTTATTATACACTTCAGTTGAATAACAAAATCATAATTGAACAGAACCCATTTCAAAATGCTTGTATCCTGTTCTGTATATCTAGATCCCGCTTGTCTGAATATAAACACATATATACAGATGTAAGAACTTGTTTTTATCGTACACTTCAATTGAATAACAAAATCATTTGGAGAAGACTTATATAGGCTGCAAGCCTGCTGTCTAATCCATATATGTTTCATATATAATAAAATATTGTTTAAATTAATAACAAAATCATAATTGAACAAAACCTATTTTAAAATGAGTGTATCCTGTTCTGTATATCTAGACCCCGCCTGTCTGAATATAAACACAGAGAGCCGGTGTTATTTTGCTGATCCGTCATGTCCCAACACGTAAGTCAACAACTAATAGTAAACTATTCATTTTATTTTGATAATATATGTAAACTTGATACATCAGGTCTATCGTTATAGGACATCAACATTCACTACGGAAGACATGATGGAAACATCATCCACCTACTCAAACTTCTCTAACACAACTGTGAATACTCTCTACACCACGACCACATCCTTAGAAGATGTTACTGATGTTGGGGCCGTTGTGGGAGGGGTGTTAGCTGCAGTGTTTGTTATCACAGTCCTGCTGATTTTAGTGTGTGTTGTTTTGAGAAGGAGAAAACAACGGAAAAACCAACCTAGTGATGGTAAAAAAAACTCTGGAGTTGTATATATCAATTTCTAATAATTAATGGTGTATTTCTTGTTACTGCTACTACTACTACTACTACTACTACTACTACTAATATTACTACTACTACTACTATTACTATTACTACTACTACTACTACTACTACTAATATTACTACTACTATTACTACTATTACTGCTATTACTACGCCTACTTCTACTAATATTACTATTACTACTTCTACATTACTACTACTACTACTACTACTAATATTACTACTACTACCACAACTAATATTACTATTACTACTACTAATATTACTACTACTACAACTATTACTACTACAACTACTTCTACTACATTACTATTACTACTACTACTACTACAATTACTACTACTACAACTACTTCTTCTACTACTACTACTACAATTACTACTACTACTACTACTACTACTAGTACTACTACTAGAACTACTTCTACTACTAAAACTACTTCTACTACTACTACTACTATTTTTATTAGTTTTATTATTATCATTATTATTTCTAGTACTGCTAGAATTACTATTGCTACTATTACTACTACCACTACTGGAGGTTTACTAAGAGGCTGACTTTTACAATCGACGGCTGACTTTTACAATTTAAAAGGATCAACTCCAACTACAGAAATGGGACCGAAATAAATATACAGACTGCTTCAGTGAAAACACCAAAACCGACAGTTGTGTTTATTACAAGAGTATTGTATACTCTTCAGTAACTCTTATTCTTTCTACATTTGTTCGACGCTTTCACAATGCATTACTCGTTTTAATATTTCATTAAGTTAATTTATCGATATTCAAATGTACATGTATTTTATTAACTGCGAATGAAGAGCTGAGAAATGCATGAAGGGACCCAGAACATTGCCATAAAAAGTGTTTTAAGCTTTACTGTATATCATAAGTGTACCATAGCGCGCTCATTGTAAGCAGACGACCTCAAGTTATCCTGACATTTCTAAATAATGTGTCATCAGCCCTGAAAGCTTAAATGTTCTCTTTACCTCGCATCTTATAATTCTGACTCCCCAAGGAACAAAGCAACCCCTACCCTCCCACACACATACTTTTGGACGACAGCTCTATAAAAGACCAAAAAATCGAGTGGTAGGCTTTGTCGAGCTTTATTTTTTCATAGCCCCGCCCTCTCATTTTGAAAAAAAAGCTACGTCCTTGTTTCCCTCTCTTTCGTGTTGAATCTATAGGTTTAAATGTAAAGACAACAAATAAGTGATATGTAATTGTATACATCTATACGTATATATGTATATCAATATACACAGTAGAATCAACAATATTTGTGGCAATGACTCATGAAAATTAACCCCCCCCCCCTGAAAATCGATTACTCCCTAGTATATTTGTATATTCTATACATTATCGATATAAACATTTGACATGTGCTTGGCTTTAGAAATGCCGCGCTCCGTGGATATCTTGGTTAAAATAGGCCGTGCTTGTCGTAAGAGGCGACTAAATAGGGCGATCATAGGGATAAGACCGGAAAACCCGAGGTACCGTGTCACAACAGATGTGACATGATAAAGATCCATCCCTGCACAAAGGCCGTAAGCGCCGAGCATATGCGTACATTTTGCAGCCCTTCACCGGAAATAGTGACGTCTCCACATGATTGGTCTGTTGCTTTTACGTCCCTTCCTGGATTTTTCACTCATATTGAGAGGTCACCATCTGTAGGTGAAGTACCACAAATGTAGACCCGGCCTATGTTTAGCGCTTAGCGCAGTAGTAGTGAAAGTTCTTTATTGGGCAAACGCATGCCGCTGCACGGGACATCCACTTTTAAGGTCATACCTGAACGACCCGTGATTCTCACTTCTAAATGCCAAGCGTTTGGCGAAGGAGCAATCACTACCTATTTTAACGCCTTAGATTTGTCATATGAGTGCAGAAATATTGAGAGGGACGTTAAACAATATTAAATATATGAATCTAAGGCTTGACGTGGCCATGACACGAGCAGGGCTCGAACTCACGACCTCCCAATTATGAAGCGAACGATCTACTACTGAGCTACCGCGACCCAAGATGAGTGAAAAATTATCGAGAGGGACGTTAAACAATATATGCAACAACTGAATGCGGTAAATATAAATTTTGTAAATACCACTTACAAGTTTTTCATATCTGGAGTTGATTCCTTCAAATTGTAAAAGTCAGCCGTCGATTGTAAAAGTAAGCCTCTTGGTAAAACTCCACTATTAAAGATAGTAAGTATGAAGTGTAACACTGGAATGGGTTAAGAATGTATTTTCCTGAAATACCTACATGTAATTGAGTTAATGGTAATATTCAATATCAAGTTACATGTTTTGGAACATTTTTAAACAATATGTAGGTTAACACATTCTTGTAATTTAATTTACGCAATGATTTGATAGCTGACATTAAGATCATAAGTGAGATTATGATATTGTTTTGAAAATATGATGATACAAAATGTTCTAAAAGGAGAATTTCAGTGTGTCCCAGAGTATGTGAGAAGTGATGTACTATATGTATTATCAAAAATTCCAATACCTTTCAATAAATTTACAAGCACATAATGGTAGGGAACTCTAAATATACAGATATTCTGAGCAGTCATTTATAAGATATTTTTACACACTTGCGTGATTACACACATTCCTAAAGTTAACATGGAAAAAGATGCCGGACTTCCTCATTGACAGTATCTTCTGTTTTTGGATATCATTTATGAACCGCCTATCAATCTGGGGCACAATTTTTTTTTCCACCTTTTATTGTTTTAGCTCACCTGAGATGAAATCTAAATTGAGCTATTCTGATCACGTTGTGTCTATCATCTGTCCGTCCGTCTCTCTTTCTATCTTCTTCAGACGACGGACAAAACTTTGATCCGCAATGTGACCCCACCTTACCTTGGCCAATTTAAATTAAACTTATATGGAAGCTTGTGCAAATGAAGGGTCATGCCCCTTTCAATTGAGAGCTAATCATGAAAATGTAAAAATAGGTTTTGGTCGTTTAAAACTCTTCTCAAGAACCATTGTGCTAGAAACATTAGAATTTACACGACAGCTTTGTGATATAGTGTAAATGCAAGTTTGCTAAAATCTCAGTCCCCGAGGATAGGGTGGGACCACAATAGGGGATCAAAATTTTACATACAAATATGTAGGGAAAATGCTTTAAAATCTTCTCAAGAACCTCTGGACCAGGAAATTTCAATTTTACATGAAAACTTACTGATTTAGTGCAGATTCAATTTTGTTAAAATCATGGATCCGGGGGTGAGGGGGGGTCACATTGCGGATCAAAGATTTACCTACAAATATAATTGGAAACTCTTTAAAATCATCTTATCAAGAACTACTGGACCAGAAAAGTTTATATGTACATGAAAGCTTCCTGATATATTGCAGATTTAAGTTTGTTAAAATCATGGACCCTGGGGGTAAGGCTGGGCCACATTATGGGATCAAAGTTTTACATACAAATATATAGGGGAAAATCGTCCCAAGAACCACTCAGCCAGGAAAGTTGAAATTTACATGGCAGCTCTCTGACAACAGCTAGAGCCACGAAAGGTCAATATCGGCCCATTATTTGAATTTGATAAAATTGTCAAAATTTAATCATATGACAATGTACTTCATAAAAAAATCAAATATAGCATGGTATTGCTTCCTTTGAAGGAAAGGGTTACTTGGAAAGTTGCCTTTGTATAACGTTATATCGGCAGACAAGATATAACGTCATTGACATGTACGAGGGTTGTCCCAAAATTCCATGGACAAGCGGCGTTTTTCAATAATCGAACGTCACTGGGAAATGAAACTTTTACAACATAAAGAGCAAACAGTTTTCGATTAAAAGATGTAAAAAGTTTCAATATTAATTAACATTGAATAGGAAAAATTCAGGTTTTTCATTATAGGGAGACATAAAGCGGCGCAGTGTAAAAAATAGCCATTTGTAATAATTGAAATGAATTACAACCGCATAAAAAAAAAACAACAAAAACGACCAAACATTGTTCATTTTATTTTTGATAGCATATTTTCATAGAGGAATTTATATACCTGGAAAATTTTATTATTGTGACGGAATATTTACATGAATGATGACATATCGTGCGATAGTTAGGAGGTGCAAATATCCCGCGAAATAATGACGATGTTCGGGGAGACAAGAGTTGGACCGCACGAGGGATCGAAGAAATTTTGGGAATCAATATATCGTCTGTTCACCGCATTCTATCGGATAATTCATGAATGCATGGGGCTGTGCACATTGGGTACCTCGTCTTTTAAAAATAAAGAAAATCAAAGAAGGATTTCATGTTCGAAGGAATTTCTCAGACGCGCGAACACCGCGAGAAAGTTTTGACGTCACAGAATGCACCGCCGAGCACAACCTTAATGTAAAATAATTAATTTTCATGACAAGCTAAATGAAAGGCGATGATAAAGAACAGTGATCAATATCATAACTCCTATAAGCAATAAAAAATATAGAGTTGGGCAAACACGGATCCCTAAATATACCAGAGGTGGGTCAGGTGCCTGGGAGGAGTAAGCATAGTGCACAGTAAACTATAAAGTTGAAATTTTGGATATTGGTCAACAATTACGTCACAGTTTTTGTAGAATTGAATCGATACTTTAAAAGTTATGAGTCCAGTCCGCGAAATTTTGGGACAACCCTTGTATTTCTAATATATGTTCAACTAAAATGCATAAATACTTCTATATTGTACAGAAGGTAAGAACAAATTCTTTTAAACATGTGTAAAATCAAAATAGCATAATGTGTCAAATACTTGAATTGAAAGTTATTCTTCGACAATATTCTCGTCGTTGTCGGATTGATATATTTCTTCTCGAACGTTAGCGGCGTCTTTAAGAAACGATGACCACTCGCTTATCTGCACTGTACATGAATTGCCGTATCCGAGATACCACAGTATGGTGTCAATGTGGGCACATACCAACCAACCTTGCGCCAGTTTTGCATCTACAAATCTGTCTTTACATTACACGCATTTCTACACGTCTTTGTAATAAAATGTTATAATGATTACTTATAAATAAGCTCAGCGTTTAACATTGTATCGGATATATACTGTGTACTAATCAGGGACGGATATAAAGGGGTTGTGACGCATATTTGTACCTTTTTTGCGTAAAAAGGGTTTGTGTGTGAAAAGCCACCATGACCCCCAAACTACAAGATTTTGTGTTATCGTGTTAACTTAAAACGATAACACAGAATCTTGTAGTTTTGAAGATTAAGGATAGGCTACAGTACAAAACTTGGTAGTGGAGATATCATTTTTTGCACAATAAAAAAGATTAAGAATGTTGACAAATCTTGAATATTTGAAAATAAGGTAAACGTTTTAGAGAGTGAGTTTGCTCTTATCTTCCCTACCCACTAATATATTATATTGTGTCGGAGTGTTTGCTGACGTAAACTTAGTTACTTACGTTACGTCCATTAACAAAGTAGATTTGTTCATCGAACAAAGTAAATCCAACATTTATTTGTGCATTTTTCATTTCTCTACATATATCAGAATTTTTAATTTGTTCGATAAATGTGGCCAAACTGAAATTTTGAATCAAAGTTCCAAAATTTGTCATTTTTATAGAAAAACGTGCAAACATCACGTTTTATGACATGTACGACACAGTTATGACGTCACAGTATTCACATTTTGATTTGAATACATTAACTACGATGTATATTGACAATATTAAGTGCAATATTTGTTTCTTAAGTTTCAGTTCATTTTTCACAAAAATACAGGCCGAGTTTGACCTTTCATGGCTCTAGCTCTTTGCTGAAATCATGGCTTCCAGGCGTAGGGTACATATGAATATATAAAGAAAATCTTTAGAAATCTTCATTTGAAAAAATCACAGGGTCAGAAAAGTGGACATTTACATAAAAGCTTCCTGAAATAGAGTAGATCCACGTTTGTGCAATTCATAGTCCCCGGGGATAGAATGGGATAGAAGTTTCATAAGCTGATATATAGGAAAAATCTTTTAAACTATTTCTTGAAGTATTTAAGCTAAGGTTTTCATATTTTGTATGTATATTTCTTATTGTAAGACAGTTATTGTCAAATCACGACATTTAACCTAGTGATCTTTACCTCCCAGTTTGGCATTCTTTTACGAAATCATAACCTATCCGGATATATTTTTGATGGGACTCTTATTAGGTCACCTGAGTCACTCAGGTGGCCTATTGTATTGGTCTGCGTCCGTCGTCGTGCGTCGTCCGTTAACAGCGTCTTCCCAGAAATTACTGGATCAATCTTGACCAAATTTAGTATGTAGCATATGTAGGTAAAGGAGACCGCAAATTGTAAATTTCATGACCACCACCCTAAGGGGCCTTAAGTTTAGGATAAAAACTGTAGAATTGATGTATTTCTTTTAAAATCTTCTTTACTCCTGGGCATCTAGCAGAGGATGTGAGTACAGTGTATATAGTAATAACGAGCAAGGAAGCTTCAACCAAAATTGTAAATTTCAAGATCACCGGGTAGGGGTTCTGACTCCCGTGTTGGGCCAAACTTGTTATATAGTGTTTATGTGTAAAACACTTATACAACATCTTCTTTAGTGCTATTGATAGTAAGTTGGAACTAAATGGATATTTAGAAAGAGCAGATAGTCCTTTACTATAGTTGTAAAATTGTTGATACCAGGGATAGGGATTTTGATATCAGGGTCGAGACAAAATGATCAGTTATTAAATGTGTGAACAGTAGAAATTTCTAACTTCTTCTTGATAACTATCATTCCAATTCTTTTTAAATTTGGTATGAAGCATCTTTGGAAGAAGGGGAATATAAATTGTAAATTTTAGAATTCCTACACCCTGGGGCGGGACAAAAACTGCCCCAAATTGACCAAATTTAAAAAAAAAACTTCTCTAGAACCACACATGTGTAATAAAACCGAAATGCATGGTGATGTAGAGCTGGAAGGCTTCTACCAATATTGTAAATTTCATGGCCCTCGGGATAGGGGTCCTGATTCCAGGGTGGGGCCAAACTTGGTATATACATGTAGCGTTTAAGTGTAAAACACTTAAATAACATCTTCTTTAGTGTTACTGATACTAAATTGAAACAGACAGTCCTTTACCAAAATTGTAAATTTGAAGATACCCAGGGTCGGGGATCTCACCCCGGGATGGGGCCAAACTTAGGATATAGTATTTAGGTGCAAGTTTGCTGATACGGTATAAAATCTAAATGCATAATTACGAATAGCTGAAAAGGATGTACATGTACCACAAATGGTGAATGTAACAGTCGAGGGTTTTAACTCTATGATGGGTCCAAATTAGACATATCTTTTAATGTTAAAATATCTTCACCTTGTATTTAACCATCGAGTTTGTATCTCCGCTGGTGGACAGTCTGTCCCCGAGGATACTTGTCGCTCGATATATGTTCCTTCATGAATATACACAATAACGAAACAATACTGGCTGACACGTGGCCCAGTATAAAAAGGTGTCACTCTGTGGAGTCTATAAGGGACACAAGCTCCTACAGATCGGTTGGTGTCCCTCGGATTATCCTTCGAGATATCAAAGATTTGTCGTATGTACAATCGTCAGATTGTCAGCTTTGCTACAGAAACCACAATTCTTATACCCAAATTAAAGACTGTTATGTTCCTTTAAGAGATATTTTTGATAATTCCCTTTCAGGCCCCATGTGTTCAATCTCAAAATGTTCTGCAAAACATTGCAAAACTTGTGATATACTGATCACTAGACATTCATTTAGTAGTAATCTAACTGAACGTAGTTTCTGTACCAAAACGTTTGATAATCTGACTTATAAATCTTCTAACGTTGTCTAGGCCATTGAGTGTAACCTGTGTGGCTTAATTTATGTGGGAGAAACCAAGGGTTCACTTAATAAAAGAATATCGGGGCACAGATTTCAAATTAATAATGGTGGTAACCAACTTCTTTACAAGCATTTTAATGCACCGGACCACTCCATCTTGTCCATGAGGGTAAGGATTTTTGAAAAAAATTACCATCACACAAACAATCCAACATTAAGCACCCCTTTTCGTAGACAACGAGAAGATCACTGGATCAGGACCCTAAGCACTGCATTTCCATATGGATGCAATGATAATGTATATGAGGTGGGAAATTTGACTAGTCCACAAGGAAATAACGTGAATGTGATGGGACTCTTTCCCAATATCCAAAGACGAAAACGCAGTCATGGACATCGTTCATATAAAAGACCAAGTATAAATGATGTCACGTTTGATTCACTTTTGCCTTACGTCAACAGACACTTTTTTTCTTCATCTTCTTTCAACTATAGTCCATCTGGACATGTCATTACTGGTGATGTTGATATAGTTGAAAATGAGGACCTCAAATCACTTATTCTAAAAGGTCCTACATACAGAGAACCTCGGTCTTTTAATTGGCGACAGAACTTCATCTCTATTATGAATTCTGTCGAATATTATGCCAGACGATGGGCTAAATATGAAAAAGAAGAACTTGATACATTGTCAGAATGGGTTAAAAGCATAAGAGGGATATTAAAATCCCGCATTAGACATATGAAAACACAAGTACTTACCATCTATCCTTCTGTGTTTAGTAAACCAGAAGTGATAAAAGAATTAAATAGGTTACATGCATATGAGGAATATGTTTTGGTTCCAGCTGACAAAGCTAGTTACAACATTGTCTTTGTTTGTAAGGCTCATTATTACAACTGCATTTTAAACGAACTTGGCATTAATTCCACTTTTGGTAATCATACTTACACTCCAACTGCCCTTTCAAAAGATGAAATGATTCAAAACCATGCTTAAGTTTTAGACACATTTAATATCCCAGTCAATGGGTCGAATGAATATGAGTTACCGTACCTATACTGGATTCCTAAACTACATAAAAACCCTTACAAACAAAGATACATTGATCGATCCAGTAAGTGCTCTACCAAGCCCCTATCTTTGCTCCTCACGAAAATATTAACAGCTGTGAAGGAGAAACTTCAAACTTACTGTGCGACTACATATGCCAGAAGTGGTGTTAATCAAATGTGGATTCTAAAGAACTTTTAGTAAACTTGAAATCGCAGAATTTTCCCCAAATTAATAACACTAAAACCTATGACTTTTCAACACTATACAAGGCCATTCCTCACGATAAATTAAAGACTAGACCTTTTGACATCATAGACAGTTGCTTCTTCAACAAAAACGGAAAACGGAAATATTCATATCTAGTGATCAGTCATTCAAAAACTTACTTTGTTAAACACCACTCTGGTTCCACTCACAAGTACTCTGAAGTTGAAATAAAAAAATATGCTAGAGTTCCTCTTTGACAATATCTTCGTGGTCTTTGGTGATCAGGTCTTCCAACAGTCTGTTGGAATTCCCATGGGCACGAATTGTGCACCTTTGTTAGCTGACCTGTCTCTATATTCATATGAAGCAGAATTTATTCAAAAACTTCTACGCGAGAAAAAAATATCTCGCTGTGGCCTTCAATTCGACATTTAGATATATCGATGACGTTTTGTTCATTAACAATAATAGCTTTCATTCATATGTCGATTTGATATATCCCTGTGAGCTCGAAATAAAGGACACCACAGAGTCGTCCACTTCTGCTTCATACTGAGATATTTTACTGAAAGTAGACATTAACGGCAAACTGACAATTCAACTGTATGGCAAACGGGATGATTTCAGTTTCTCCATCGTCAACTTCCCATATTTATGTAGCAATATTCCATTATCACCTGCATATGGTGTTTATATATCTCAACTGATTCGATATGCAAGAGCTTGTTCTGCGTATAGTCAGTTTTTAAATCGTGGTAAGCTACTGACAATCAAGTTGATGGTACAGGGGTTTCAACAGTCTCGATTGAAATCAGCATTTCGCAAATACTGTGGTCGTTATAACGATCTAGTTCGTCAATACAACCTCGCATTGGGTCAACTGCTGTCTGACATGTTTCATACCGATTGTTAAGCCGCTCTTGGCACATTGATTTTGACTGCGGATAACTCCGTTTACCTGATCAGGATATAGGGCTCACGGCGGGTTTGACCGTTCAACAGGGGATGCTTACTCCTCCTAGGCACCTGATCCTACCTCTGGTGTGTCCAGGGGTCCGTGTTTGTCCATCTATCTATTTTGTATTGCTTATAGGAGTTATGAGATGGATCACTCTTCGTTATCTTCATCTTGTATTATGTAAAGTCTTTCATCAGTGTATGAGCGTTTGAGGGCATTAAAGTGTTAAGAATACATCCTGCTTATACTGTTTCTGAACATTAGAATTTAGCTTAGATATTCAGAGCAGGAATTGTTTTCTGGAATCCATAGTACTTTTTCACTAATATTCAGGCGACAGATAAGGCCTGTGGGAGTAGTGATACTTTTTCACTAGTATTCAGGCGACAGATAAGGCCTGTGGACATCTTGTTTTTGTATATAGATTCATTTTGAGAAGTTTGTCCTTTTGACTTTGACCTTGGAGTTTGACTTACTTTTCAAAAAGCTTACTTATTCAATGTCTCCTGACCTATCTAAGATATATCTTTCATATTTTGTATATAAATGTCTTATCGCAATATCTTTTATTTCATACTATACTCTTTGACCTTGTGACTTTGGAATTTGACCTACTTTTAAGAAAATGTAACATATTGAATATTGTTAGAAGTATTGAAGGTAGGGCTTTCATATTTTCTATATAGATTCTTCATGAGAGATGACTTTGTGATACAATATATTTAATCTTGTGACGTTGACCTAGTTTCTTATAAAGCTTTACCTAATAAATATCTACTGAACTATATAAGGGAAATCTTTCATATTTGTATAAGATTTGTATGACAGGACCTTAATTTACTTCAGTGTTTGACCTTGTGACCTTAACCTGGAAGTTTGATGTGTCCACGAATCTGTATTTACCCTAATCGAATGTTTCTGTATTTATTTCAGAATCTATGCAATTGTTCACCTTTCGTTATCTACAAGTTTTGTATGCATGACAAAAGCAATAAAAAACAGATCTAAAGATTTTAACAATTAATATACAATTTCAAAATGTCATTGAATTTGTTTTTCTTTATTTCTAGGAAGAGATGCAGAAACCCCGCGTAAGTATTATTCTGTTTCGATTATAATTGAATTTTAGCTGTAACACAATTTGATTGGCTGAGCGCACTGAAAGTTATAATTAATACATGTATTGCATAATGTAACTTGGTATGAGGACACGTCCTCGTGACAACCAAGACGGCTATTCTTTTTTCTTTCTTTTTTATACATTGCAGCACTGTTAATAGCCTTCTATGAAACTGAAAATCATCGGAATTGAATGTGCACATTAAAATACTTTTGTTAGAAAATTTATTTTCTCAACAAGTAACGCTACACAAATCATTAACGATCAAAATGCAATACAAACTCTGATACAACGAGATCACACGCAAAACAATGGTATATCAAGTATTTACAAATTGTGCTCTTTCAATTTAGAATATATTTTACTTGATTCCCTCATCAACGCATAATACGTCATACCCTGCAAAATGAATGAGATGACATCACGTCAAATCTATTGACATGTGGATCGCTATTTATGAATATTAAGTACATGTAATAATGTAATTTAAACCTTTTATCAAACACAAATTCACAAATCATATTATCGCAAATCATATTGCATTTTCTGGTACATGAAGTGTTGTGCGATATCAGATTTAAACTTTAGCTTTCTGGTACTTTGTTTCGGAATGAATTCAAAGTCGGTCTTGGACTGTGTAGGCTTACATATGTAGCCTACACAGATATTCTGTTATCGAGATTCATTATAAACTCCACATTACGTTTACAAATTTGATAAAACAAAGTGCATGCTCCTGTTATGCGAAGAATCAAGATGGCTTCCTTCTCAGTTGATATTTCGTTGGTATTCCTTGCGCGTTGCGATGGCCTACATTTTTCATAACGTTATTCTGATAACAGAGGGCGCGCAGCAAATTGCGGTCCTTAGTTGACGGTGTCATAAAAGGAATAAATAGAAAATTTACAATTTTTGATTGCAATCAGTTGCCAGTTAAGGAATTTTTCTAAGAATTAAGTGTAATGACTTTAAAATAGTGTAATTGAACATAATAGTTTAGTTTCTAATTACATTTATATGTGTCCTTTGTGTGGTTTTCTCGCAAGGAAAGCATGGTCATGGTGTAACAAAACGTAAATATTAACTAGTTCTCGATTTTGTTTAGATCAGAATCATGATGTCCTTAGTATATCTACAATTCTTCATTATTAATTTTTATCAATATTTTCGACAACCAAAACGCAAATTAAAAAAAAAAAAAAAAAAGCATGCAATACGATATCATGCCTAAAACACATGATGTAAAACCAACACATACATGCACATTATCAATTTATCATTTCACACTGAACAAAATCACTTGTTGCTAAATGTACACTAGGTGCCAATAAATAAAGCATTTTAATTATCTCCAATTGGTATCTCTAGTGTAATATTTTTGTTAAAATATTTTTTCGCGTGTTATTTAATTTTTTGAAGTTAGATTTTTTTGTACATCGACTTAGACCTCATCTTGCACTTCAATTACTCAAATGAGCACAAAAACAATCATCAGGCTCCTAGCAACAATGGATCTGTCTTCTCCTACTATTATATACAAACTTGGTTATAATTACATGTAAAGATAGATCTGCAGTCAGATAGGTCCCCTCCCCTTAAAAACAATATTGTCGTGAATGGTAGTGGAAATGTAGAATTTAATCGATGAATGGAACTGAAAGATCAACCCTTGCCGCCTTCCTTCTCAAGCTTTGGATTATATTTTTGTCAAGAAATTTTAGGCAATATGAAGTCAATCCCCCTCCCTCCCTTTATAAACGATGCTACGTGCCTGATTGTATCACATGCTTTTATTGTGCTTTTAATTCTAGGTGTCTGATGTTTTTAAAACAGATGACTATTGAAATATCCTCGGTATTAAGTGTATAATTTGGACAGAAATAAATGTCAAATACACTTATAACACCCCTTCCCCAACTCTACAATTTGACAAAGTGCATACTTTAAAAAGTTTTCTCCATAAAATCCAAGATATTAAACCTTCTTCTTGTCATAGATATATTACAACCATTTAAAACTTGGTATACTAAAGAATTTAGTAATGTAAGCTTTACACTATTTGTTAATACTATGTATGTGAAGCTTAGGATCTCAATCGTAAGCGAGCCCCCAACTTCCGGTAACAAAAATATAGGTCATTGATTTCTATAGTTATCAGTTTTTGTATGTAGTTTTGTCCTTTTGCATTATGAATAAGCAGATTATAAGAAGCGTGAACTGCACCAAGTTAAATCACCTTGCATCATATACATGTAGGTCAAAATTAGCCTCAGTCCTTAATTATTCCAAAAGTTTACTTAGAACAATAAATCTAAGAGTATTATCCCTGACCTGAAATACACGTCATAGGCTGGTCGTGTTATAAGATGACGCAATAATATTGTCGAAGAAAGTTGAAGATAACCAACAGTGATCAAACTCACAACTCTTTTAAGAAATACACAATAGAGAGTTGGGCAAAGACGGGCCCCTGGATATACTAGAGTTGGGATCAGATACTTAGGATGAGTAAGTATCCCCTGTCGGCCGGTCAAAACCGCCTTGAGCCCTAAATCTTGATTAGGTAAGCGGATTAAACTGTAGTCAGAATCCGTGTGCCACGAAAGGCCTAACAATTGAAATGAAACACGTCAGGCAGCATTTGATCCAATGGACAGGTTATATTGGCAAAATAGAACGTTATAACAACCATGGAATTTGCGAAATGCTGACTTTATACAAGACTGTTGAAACTCCTTTAACATGAATTTGATTGTCAGAAGGCATGGCTCAATATGGTGCGTATGTCTCTCAACTTATTCAATACTATAGGTCTTCTGTGTATGAGCAGTTTTGAAATCAATGCATACTAGGTTTCAACGGTTTCATTTGAAGTCATCATTTTTAAAATTATATGGTTGTTATAACGACCTAATTTGCGAATACAACATATCGTTGGGTCTAATGCTATCTGGCGTGTTTCATGCTAATTGATGGGCCGTTCTTTGCACACTGATTTGACTACGGGTTGTTCCAATAACCTGATCAAGATATAGGATTCACAGCGAATGTGACCATTATATAGAGGAGGGTTTCTCATCTTAAACACTTAATCTCACCTCTGGTATGTCTAGGGGTCCTTGTTTGCCTTACTCTTGGTTTTGTGTTATTTATAGGATTTATGAGATTGATCACAGCTCGTTGTTTTCACTTTTCTTTTGAAAATGCTTAAAGATAGTATATAAATAATATAGTTGTAATATGAATGTATAGTCATAATGTTATTCAAGGGATGGGATATACATTGTATATAGGGCCTCCGTGACCGAGTGGTTAGAGCATTGCGCTCAAAATCACACGGCCTCTCACCTCTGTCGGCGCAGGTTCGAATCGCGCTCGCGCCGGTAAGTGAGAAAGTTTCCCAGTTTACTTTTGGAAGGTCGGTGGTCTCTTCCCAGGTACATTGTATCTGGGTTCTCTCTTCCACCAATAAAAACTGGGCGCCACCATATAACTGAAAGATAAGAGTGTGGCAGAAAACATCAAAACAAACAAACAAATATACATTGTATACAGTCGTACGTTGATCTTGATTTATATCCAATGATATTTGTCAAATGCAGATTAACTTCCTATTAGTAAGCAAGTGAAATGTTATTATTATCTAGTTTTTGAATCAACCAACGAAACGGGAAATAGAACTGAAAAAAATAGCAACTCTCCCACAGGTAAGTTTTCGTTTTCGTTTCTGAAATCATTTCTGAGAATTCCAAGCCGTTTTCTTAAAATAAGTGATTCAATACGTAACATAGCTAAATCTATATGGAGAGGTTGTTCTGCGTACAGTCTGTTTCTAAACGGAAATAATCTACTGACTAATAAGATGATGTTACAAGAATGTCAACAGTTATTTCGTAAGTCCGCAATGTCAATAGGGGATCCTTACTCCTCCTAGCCACCAGACCCCGCCTTTAGTCATGAGGTCTGCTTTTGTCCTGCTCTTACTTTTGTATTCTTTTTAGGATTTCTGAGATTTAGTAACCTTCGTTATCTTTTTCTATTCATTTTGGAGTTTACATGGTCGTTACAACTATCGTGTTTGCAAATACAACTTGCCATAAGGACGAATGTTGTATGCTGTGTCGTATGTCAATGGTAAATTTGGTCTTGACAATGCACTTCTCATTTTCGCGTATAAAGATATGCATAATAAGGCTCACGGTGTAATTGGTCAACAGGAATGGCTTACTCCTCCTCTGTACTTGATCTGTCGTCTTGTGTTTACAATAGCTTGTGTTTATCCTGCTTTCAAAGTTGCATTATGTACGATTTATGACAGTTGGTTGTATATTGTTGAATGTCGCTAATTCCACGCACAAGTACTCTGAAGTTTTAATTAAAGATAGGCACAATTCGTGCCTATGACAATTCCAACAGACAGTTGGAAGACCTGCTCACCAAGGACCACGAAGTTATTGTCAATCAGGAACTCCAGCATATTTCATTTTTCAACTTCAGAGTACTTGTGCGTGGAATCAGAGCGGTGTTTAACAAAGTAATGTTTTGGATGACTGATCATTAGTCTATGCATACTTTGTGTGTAATAAAATTTAGAAAAAGATTCTTTTATGTATATATAACCAAGAATTGCATTTGAGGAACACAAAATGGAACGATATGACATGATTTTGTTGCACCTAACCCAGATATTAAATTTTCAACGAATATTAGACATTCTTTGCCAAAACACTTCTTTGGAGATATATAAAGTTGTATGAAATTTTAACTTGCTATACACCTATGAAAATTTAACTCGCTATGCACCTATACAATTGTAACTCGCTATATAAATATGAAATTTTAACTTGCTATATACCTGTAAGATTTTAACTAGTTGTATACCTATGAATTTTTAAATCGCTATACATCTATGTAATTTTAGCTCGCTATACACCTATGCATTTTAACTCGCTATAGGCCTGTCCGAAAACTTGAGTTATCTCTCTTTGTATTCTTACATTTAGTGTGAATATGACAACTTCAGGGTAGTAACACAATCAGACTGCACATGTATTTTAAGAGTTATATTAGTATGGGTGTTGTTCAAAATCGAAAACAGCTGAAATCATTTGTACGAGAGAGTAAGAAAATGTTAATGGAAACAAAACAAAATTTTTTGATCGAGTCGGGTATGATTTTTCGGGGGGGGGGGGGTGTTTCAAAAATGGAATTGGAAATCACGCAGACATTCATTTGCTTACATATGTCTCCAATAACGACTGACATAATTGTGAACTTCCGATTCTCAAGAGATGATCGCAACTCATTAACTGAAAGCTCGGTTTTTTTTCGAGGATCGACATGTGCAAAGATCTTGCATATCATGCCCCCCCCCCTTTCCAAAAAAAAATAAAAAATCAACTGAATTAGGAAATCAACGCTCTCATGAACTGATATGTTTAAAATGCAGTAATATATGTAGTTAAAAAAAATTCATTAATTTCGTTCAATGCAAGGTGAAGATAATGAACAGTGATCAATCTCATAACTCCTGCAAGCAATGGAAAATAGATAGTTGGGCAAACACGGACCCCTGGACACACCAGAGGGGGATCAGGTGCCTAGGAGGAGTAAGCATCCCCTGTTGACCGGTCACACCCGCCGTGAGCCCCATATCCTGATCAGGCAAACGGAGTTATCCGCAGTCAAATCAGTATGCCAAGAACGACTTAACAATCGGTATGAAACACGTCAGACAGCATTTGTCCCAATGCGAGGTTGTATTGACGAACTAGATCGTTATAACAACCATAGAATATGCGAAATGTTGACTTCAATATTGCTCGATTGAAATATTTTGCATAGACCTGTGTGATCCCGTGGGGGGTGACATATTCTCAAATGTACTCTCTGGGGATAGGTAAGTTTAACCCCCAATATAATGCTTTTGACGTCTCTGTATCTTCCCTCTTTTATTCGTTTTAGCTCCCTTGAAATGTGCTTGATTATATATAGGCACGTATCGTCTCAGAACAGAAATTGCAATGACAGATTTAGACCCACCCCCTTTTCGCCACAAATCTACAAAATAATTTGAGTAAAACTCCAAATATTTTACCCAAAATGGCTGTATTGACAGGTACATACTCTTTCCGACCATAAATTCAGGGGGTTCAGTTATAGTTATTTTATTTTCAAAACATTGCATACATGTGTAAATGTCAGTTTAAAGATGGTTTGTGACGATGAATTTGTTTATGGTTATAATTGTATTTAAAACTGTATAAAATTTGTGGGCAGACAGCTGGAAATCTGTCAGTGGCCTCTCACTTACAAGTACAGGCTGGGTTACATTTTACTTGCCAATCGAAGGAAATGACATTTTCAGAATCCATAGGTGTCAGTCCGACATACCTTGACGTACATCGTGGCAGAACTTTCATCGCTGAAATGTACTACATTGATATTGAACATTTTATTATAAATCTGACTGTATTAAAACACGGGCTAAAGACCCTGAGAAGATTTATGCAATATATGATACATGTATATACTAATTTCAGTCATAAAACACGTGAAATAAGAGGGGGGGGGTATTTAGAATAATCTAACTGCGTCTCAGGACAGGCCCACCGTAGGGAATTACACACTTTAACGATAGAACACTCTATCGGGGAGGGGGGTGTCCTCTATTTACAACATTAGTTTTCTATTATCTCTACATGCAAAGTTGGTTATTTTCACGTGTATGAAGGAAACCTACGCATTGTGATTTTTTTAACGTAAACATATTCGTTGGCTTGATTGCTGTAAAATTATACAACAATATCTTTGCGGCCTTCTACACTGTTGACGCTTCTCGAATATACTATGGAAATTTTAAACTACTGTTACGCAAGCGCACTACGTTCCGGATCAAGGAAAGATAACTCATGTTTTCGGATTGGCCTATACACCTATAAAAATTTAACTCGCTATACACCTGTACAAATTTAACTCACTATGCACCTATGAATGGTTGGGATTAGTTCCTATGGTATGTTTCATATTTTGTTCTATAGTGACATTAAACCTCTTCGTCTAATAATCATTCTATTGAAATGAAAGTTGAAACATCGATCTTATTTTTTTTCCAGATTCTCATGAACCTGACAATAACGACAGTGTCCATGATGAAGGTAACCTTGTGTATTTGAATAATTATGCAACAAAGTATTCTGCGACGTCTTATTCATGATCAATACAAAAACAGCTATCAATACAGTGTCATTAGTCTATATTTGAGATCTGTGGACAATGATAATTGACCAACTTTCAGAACGATATATACATATATATATACGTCAGCAGAAACATGAAATGAAAGAAACCGGACGAAGTTAGATTTATAATCAAGAGCACAGTTAAAACCCCATCCATCCTAACCTTTTCAGGAATCGGACAAACAACTTGCGCGTAATTTATCTATCACGTTTTCCAATTTGCAGTATCAACTAATTTCGAAATTCTACAGAAAAAAATAACTCAAATCATGATTTTTGATCTTTAATCCCCTAGTGATTATTTTACAGGTGAAAAACCCCCACTGTACCTTCTATTCCGAAATTTACTCCCGTATAGCAAATTCAAGCCTCCACGTGCTTTCTTTGGTTTACGTCTTATTTGAGGGGAATTCCCTCATGGGGACAGCCATCAACGCTTTGTGACTTGCTACAAATTTTACAAATGCTGTCTAACGTGTTTCATACCAATTGCTAGATCGTTCTTGGCAGACTGATTTTGACTACGGATAACTCCGTTTACCGATATAGGGTTCACGGCGGTTGAGACCGCTCTACACGGGATGCTTAATAATAATAATAATAATGATTGGTTTTATATAGCGCCTTTTCCAGCGTATGCTGCTCAAAGCGCTTTACAATAATCATTGTACTTTATTACCCCGGCAGACCTTATATCAATTTATAACTTTCTCAGCCTCCTAGGAAGCATACAGTGCAAGCTGCCATTGCAAGCGCTAGAGCACTAACATTCTAACAATATATTTCACTGTCTATAGCCAGGTACCCCTTTTACACTTGGGTGGAGTGAGGAAATTCATGTAAAGTGCCTTCCCAAGGACACAACGTCAGCCCTGCCCCGGTCAGGATTCGAACCCACGACCTTTCGGTCGGGAGTCTGACGGCCTAACCACTAGGCCACCGACGCCACCTCATCGGCACCTGATCCCACCTCTGGTATACACAGGGGTCTGTGTTTGCCAAACTCTCTATATTGTATTGCTTATAGGAGTTTTGAGATTGATCGCTGTTCATTATCTTCACCTTTCATATGCATGTAAGGTGAAGATAACGAACAGTGATTCACAATAAAGAAGTTCTTGTTACAGGGGTTTCAAGAATCTTCTCTGAAGTCAGAATTTCGAAAATCCTGAGGGTGTCATGATAATCTTATTTGCAATTGCAACGTGTAATGGTCGAATACTGTCTGACGTGCTTCTTATCAATTGTTAGACCGGTCTTTGCATACTAATTTTGACTTAGGAAATGAAACTTATAAATCTTTGTTTGATGCATGTATCACACGAAACATTGGACGGAAAACTTCATCAATGCACGTAGCGCATTAATGAAAAAGTTTTCCGTCCAATGTTTCGTTTGATACATGACTCAAACAAAGAACTATAAGTTTTATTTCTTATCATTTAATTATGTTTTTAAGATAGAAAAACAAATAGTTTCTCCCATCAAAAAGCTTGAATTAACGTTTCTGAAATGGCACGTAGGAATACATATAGGCAAAAATGAAAATAAAAACAAACGGCATGGCTGTGCGTTCAGGTCAGGAACAGTTACTGTGCAGATTTAAATGGATTATACGCCAAATTAAAGGAGCAATGGTTAAAAGCTGAATTAGATATAAAGGAAGATAACAAGTGGTGACTGGATTTATGCTGCATCGTGTTGGAGGAGACGTTGAACACTGGTTGTGTCGTTGGAACGGTGGAATGCAATTCGGCTCCATTTCAATATCGAGTAAAACGTTTAAGGATGTTCTCTCCTGGTTTGAATTTTTTCAGAAGTATCAAACTTTTTGATAAACCATTTTAACTGATACATATTTATCCGAAAGTGTGGACTTTAAAGAATTACACCCCTCAAAGTAGCCCCTTTGCTGAAACTTAATTTTTCATGAAAATCGCCAATTTTCACAAGAAACACACTATAAAACAAATATTAAGGACAGAATTATCTTGGCTTTCTTTTATTTTATGAAAATTAAGCATAATTGATTATTTGAATAACTTTTACATAAAATATATCACCAATTCTACAAAAAATCAAGTATTAATTAACATAATTGTATAAAATATCACACAAAGTTGACGAACAATTTCAACAAAAAATTCAACCTAGGGAGAATATCTGTATCAAACTTTTTCTGAAATTACTAATGTAGATTTGAATAATATTTTTGCTTAATTTAAATGAAAAAAAATGTGAGGGGTAGTGTGCATTGGAACAAAGATTTGAATCATTTTGTGGGACACCCCCCTTCTTACAATGACATACATTCTAAACAATAACAATATACGATTTGTTATAAAATGTGTATTTTTCAATTCATATTTACAAATTCTATATATTTATTTCATTATATGATAAATAATCAGAAAACATAAATAATATATGCATATATACAATACTAATTCATTTATAACTACAGAATGTGTAAAAACATATGCCCCCCGCATCAGCATTTTCTAATTCCATGCAGTGTAACCTTGATCTTTGACCTTCTGATCCCAAAATTGATAGGCATCTTCCCGTCTTTGTATGTATCCATATGTCCAAATTTGGTTTGAATAGAATGCAAAGTATTTGAGTTATCATCTAGAAACTACTTTTAACAGTCAACTTCCATGTGGCCATGAGGACGAAATCTGCACTTCCTGGTATGGTTCTTCATATGATGATAGAACAACTCATCCCTCTCACTGTGGTTACCAAATGGATGTAGCTAAAATGCAAACATTGGAACTCAATTTCTATCAATACAGTAAATTCTTAACAATAGAACAGATTATACTATTAGGTTTACCACCGGACTGCTAATACACCAACTTCAACTAACTCCAATTTTTGTCCAGCCAGGGATTATGTTTTAATGCCTTGCCCAACAAATTGTTACTCTAAAAGAATTTCTTAGGCAAAATGTGATATATGAATTTGTTCGTGCATAAATGACTGTTTATGAAATATATGCTAAATTTCTAATCAGGATTTTTTTAAATGTGCATTTTCAATACCCTATAAACAAATTTTAACATTATTAAAACTTTTTGACAATTACACTTTGAAGTAATAATTAAAAAAAAATTTTGATAAAATAATTTAATTTTAATTTTCCAGAACTGATTAGAAACAAATTATCGATCTAGTAGCCTCCCAAAAAACATATCTAGTATGTATATATAGTCATCAAAATTATCTTTTGTTTTAACTAATTTGTACACGAATGGTGCGCCATAATTCTCTAGATGGGAGAAACCCCCCCCCCCTTTTCCCTTTGAACTCTTTTTAATGAATTAAATTCGCCGTATACTTTGGCGATTTTTTAAAACAATGATATAGATTACACTTCTTAATCAAAATAATGCTTCAATAATGATACATTGAACGTTCGGAGCGAGATTTGCTCATGACCGACTAGGCGGGATCGGGAAGATCGCAGATCAATTTAGGTACAGATCTACATAGTTTGTAGATTTTATTTACATAAAAAAAAATTTGTATATTGAAAAACTTACAAATTCATTCAATACTAGATCAGCAGCCTATGATTCGGGTACTACATTGCTAACATCCTTCCATTCCCCCCTTTCGTCTGACACTATGTACAGTACTGTAGTGTGTCACCATGTGCGTGGTTGTGTCTGCTTGTCTGTAATTTTCTTTGTCTGCCACTCACTTGTGAGAATATCGGATGCAGACTGATCTATAACTGCGTTTTACTTCTAACGAATCGCCCATGTATGTTTCTGGACTGCTTTAGAATAGACTAAATGCGACATCGTACAGTGTGCGTCTTCGAGCTCGAGTTTGTTTACAATCGTAACGTCATCATGAATGTCGTAAAATGAGAGAATAAGTAAAAAAAAATTGTGATGTTTTAATTAACTTTTGTTAGTTTATTAACATCACTTACAAATAAAAACAGATAGTAATGTTCTTCTTTGTGCATACGAAATAAAAGACACGCATCCCCATAGTTACGACTTTAAAAGGTATGGAGACTCACTCGCGGTAAAAGTACCACGAGAGTACACCCTTAAAACGCACTCGTTGACTGAGCCCCATATAATGCAGTTCAATTTCATTGATATTTACCAGATCAGAAGTCGCCACTTGCTTATAAAACTTTACCTAATAAATAATTTATGTAATGAACTATGCAAGGTGAAGATAACAAATATAAGGGAAATCTTTCATATTTGTATACGCTTTGTATGACAGGACCTTGATTTACTTCAGTGTTTGACCTTGTGACCTTAACCTGGAAGTTTGGTGTGTCCAAGAATCTGTATTTACCCTAATCGAATGTTTCTGTATTTATTTCAGAATCTATGCAATTGTTCACCTTTCGTTATCTACAAGTTTTGTATGCATGACAAAAGCAATAAAAAAACAGATCTAAAGATTTTAACAGAATTAGTATACAATTTCAAAATGTCATTGAATTTGTTTTTCTTTATTTCTAGGAAGAGATGCAGAAACTCCGCGTAAGTATTATTCTATTTCGATTATAATTGAATTTTAGCCGTAACACAATTTGATTGGCTGAGCGCACTGAAAGAAATAATTAATACATGTATTGCATAATGTAACTTGGTATGAGGACACGTCCCCGTGACAACCAAGACGGCTATTCTTTTTTCTTTCTTTTTTATACATTGCAGCACTGTTAATAACCTTCTATGAAACTGAAAATCATCGGAATTGAATGTGCACATTAAAATACTTTTGTTAGAAAATTTATTTTCTCAACAAGTAACGCTACACAAATCATTAACGATCAAAATGCAATACAAACTCTGATACAACGAGATCACACGCAAAACAATGGTATATCAAGTATTTACAAATTGTGCTCTTTCAATTTAGAATATATTTTACTTGATTCCCTCATCAACGCATAATACGTCATGCCCTGCAAAATGAATGAGATGACATCACGTCAAATCTATTGACATGTGGATCGCTATTTATGAATATTAAGTACATGTAATAATGTAATTTAAACCTTTTACCAAACACAAATTCACAAATCATATTATCGCAAATCATATTGCATTTTCTGGTACATGAAGTGTTGTGCGATGTCAGATTTAAAGTTAAGCTTTCTGGTACTTTGTTTCGAAATGAATTCAAAGTCGGTCTTGGGCTGTGAGGGCTTACATATGTAGCCTATACAGATATTCTGTTATCGAGATTCATTGTAAACTCCACATTACGTTTACAAATTTGATAAAACAAAGTGCATGCTCCTGTTATGCGAAGAATCAAGATGGCTTCCTTCTCAGTTGATATTTCGTTGGTATTCCTTGCGCGTTGCGATGGCCTACATTTTTCATAACGTTATCCTGATTACAGAGGGCGCACAGCAAATTGCGGTCCTTAGTTGACGGTGTCATAAAAGGAATGAATAGAAAATTTACAATTTTTGATTGCAATCAATTGCCAGTTAAGGAATTTTTCTAAGAATTAAGTGTAATGACTTAAAAATAGTGTAATTGAACATAAGAGTTTGGTTTCTAATTACATTTATATGTGTCCTTTGTGTGGTTTTCTCGCAAGGAAAGTATGGTCATGGTGTAACAAAACGTAAATATTAACTAGTTCTCGATTTTGTTTAGATCAGAATCATGATGTCCTTAGTATATCTACAATTCTTCATTATTAATTTTTATCAATATTTTCGACAACCAAAACGCAAATTAAAAAAAAAAACAAGCATGCAATACGATATCATGCCTAAAACACATGATGTAAAACCAACGCATACATGCACATTATCAATTTATCATTTCACACTGAACAAAACTACTTGTTGCTTAATGTACACTAGGTACCAATAAATAAAGCATTTTAATTATCTCCAATTGGTATTTCTAGTGTAATATTTTTGTTAAAATATTTTTTTCGCGTGTGATTTCATTTTTTGAAAGTTAGATTTTTTTGTACATCGACTTACACCTCATCTTGCACTTCAATTACTCAAATGAGCACAAAAACAATCATCAGGCTCCTAGCAACAATGGGTCTGCCTCCTCCGACTATTATATACAAACTTGGTTATAATTACATGCAGATATAGATCTGTAGTCAGATAGGTCACCTCCCCTTAAAAACAACTTTGTCGTGAATGGTAGAGGAAATGTAGAATTTAATCGATGAATGGAACTGAAAGATCAACCCTTGCCGCCTTCCTTCTTAAGCTTTGGATTATATTTTTGTCAAGAAAGTTTAGGCAATATTATGAAGTCAATCCCCTCCCCCCTTTATAAACGATGCTACGTGCCTGATTGTATCACATGCTTTGATTGTAATTTTAATTCTAGGTGTCTGATGTTTTTAAAACAGATTACTATTGAAATATCTTCGGTATTAAGTGTATAATTTGGACAGAAATAAATGTCAAATACACCTATAACACCGCCTCCCCAACTCTACAATTTGACAAAGTGCATACTTTAAAAAGTGTTTTCCATAAAATCCAAGATATTAAACCTTCTTCTTGTCATAGATATATTACAACCATTTAAAACTTGGTACACTAAAGAATTTAGTAATGTAAGCTTTACTCTATTTGTTAATACTATGTATGTGAAGCTTAGGACCTCAATCGTAAGCGAGCCCCCAACTTCCGGTGTAAGGGGAGTAATGTAGGCCATTGATTTCTATAGTTATCAGTTTTTGTATGTAAGCAATAAAAAACAGATCTAAAGATTTAAAGAGAATTAGTGTATAATTTCAAAATGTCATTGAATTTGTTTTTCTTTAGTTCTAGGAAGAGATGCAGAAACTCCGCGTAAGTATTATTCTATTTCGATTATAATTCAATTTTAGCCGTAACACAATTTAATTGGCTGAGCACACTGAAAGAAATAATCAATACATGTATTGCATAATGCAAAACTTATACGGTACCAATTTTGATGCACTAGATGTAAGTTGGTATGAGGACACGTCCCCGTGACAACCAAGACGGTTATTCTTTTTTTCCTTTCTTTTTTATACATTGCAGCACTGTTAATAGCCTTCTATGAAACTGAAAATCATTGGAATCGAATGTGCACATTAAAATACTTTTGTTAGAAAATTTGTTTTCTCAACAAGTAACGCTACACAAATCATTAACGATCAAAATGCAATGCAAACTCTGATACAACGAGATCACACGCAAAACAATGGTATATCAAGTATTTACAAATTTTGCACTTTCAATTTAGAATATGTTTTTACTTGATTCCCTCATCAACGCATAATACGTCATGCCCTGCAAAATGAATGAGATGAAATCACGTCAAATCTATTGACATATGGATCGCTATTTATGAATATTAAGTACATGTAATAATGTAATTTAAACCTGTTATCAAACACAAATTCACAAATCATATTATCGCAAATCATATTGCATCTTCTGGTGCATAAAGTGTTCTGCGATGTCAGATTTAAACTTAAGCTTTCTGGAACTTTGTTTCGGAATGAATTCAAAGTCAGTCTTGAGCTGTGTAGGCCTACATATGTAGCCTACACATATATTCTGTTATCAAGATTCATTGTAAATTCCACATTACCTTTACAAATTTGATAAAACAAAGTGCATGCTCCTGTTATGCGAAGAATCAAGATGGCTTCCTTCTCAGTTGATATTTCGTTGGTATGTTGCTAAGCAAATCCTTGCAAGTAATTTCTATAGTTATCAGTTTGTGTATGTAGTTTTGTCTTTTTGCGTTATGAATAAGCAGACAAGGGATGCTTACTCCTCCTAGACACCTCTGGTGTGTCCAGGGGTCCGTGTTTGCCCGACTATCTATTTTGTATTGCTTATAGGAGTTATGAGATTGATCACTGTTCGTTATCTTCACTTTGCACTATAAGAAGCGTGAACTGCACCGAGTTAATCACATTGTATTATATAGGTCAAAATTAGCCTCTGTCCTTGATTATTCCAAAAGTTTACTTAGAACAAGAAATCCAAGAGTATTTTCCCTGATCTGAAATACACGTCATAGTCTGGTCGTGTGATAAGATGACACAATGAGAATGTCGATGAAAGTTGAAGATAACCAACAGTGATCAATCTCGTATATACCAGAGGTGGGATTAGATGTCTAGGACGAGTAAACATCTCCTGTCGGCCGTTCAAAACCACCGTGAGCCCTAAATCTAGATCAGGTAAGCGGAGGATTCCGTAGTCAGAATCAGTGTGCCATGACAGGCCTAACAATTGAAATGAAAGACGCCAGGCAGCAATTGATCCAATAGTTATAATGGTCTTCTGTGTATGATCAGTTTTGAAATCAATGCATACTAGATTTCAACAGTTTCATTTGAAGTCATCATTTTTAAAATTATGTGGTTGTTATAACAACCTAATTTGCGAATACAACCTGTCGTTGAGGATAATGCTATCTGGCGTGTTTCATACTAATTGTTGGGCCGGTCTTTGCCCACTGGTTTGACCGCGGGTTGTTCCAATTACCTGATCAATATATAGGATTCACAGCGGATGTGATCAGTACATAGAGGAGGGTTTCTCATCATTAACACCTGGTCCCCCCTCTGATATGTCCAGGGTCATTATTTGCCTTACTCTTGGTTTTGTGTTCTTTTTTAGAATTTATGAGATTGATCACAGCTCGTTATTTTCACCTTACTTTTGAAAATGCTTAAAGATAGTATGCAAGGTGAAGATAACGAACAGTGATCAATCTCATAAATAATATAGTTGTAATATGAATGCAAGGTATAGTCATAATGTTATTGAAGGGATGAAATATACATTGTAGACAGTCGTACGTTGATCTTATGAAATTTATATCCAGTGATATTTATCAAATGCAGATGAATTTTCTTCAGCCTATTAGGAAGCAAGTGAAATGTTACCATTTTTTAGTTCTTGAATCAACCAACGAAACGGGAAATGAAATTGAAGAAAGGAGCAACTATCCTGCAGATATGTTTTCGTTTCTGAAATCCTTTTTTGAGAATTCCAAGCCGTTTTCTTATAATAAAGGATTCAATGCGTAACATAGCTAAATCGATATGGAGAGCTTGTTCTGCGTACAGTCTGTCTCTAAACGGAAATAAGCTACTGACTCATATGAAGATGTTACAGGAATGTCAACAGTTATTTCTTAAGTCTGCAGGGTCAATAGAGGATCCTTACTCCTTCTAGACACCAGATCCCGCCTCTGGTTTGTCATGAGATCCGTGATTTCCCTTCTCTTAATTTTGTTTTCTTTTTAGAATTTCTGATATTTATTAATGTTTGTTATCTTTTTCTATTCATTTTGGAGACTACATGGTCATTACAATTATCGTATTTGCAAATACAACTTGCTATTAGGACGACTGTTGTATGATGAGTCGTATAACAATGGTAAAGACGTTCTTGACAATGAACTTCTCATGTTTGCGTATAAAGATATGCATTATAAGGCTCACGGTGGTTGTAATTGGTCAACAGGAGTTGTTTACTCCTCCTCTGTACTTGATCTCGCTTCTTGTTTTTACAATTGCTGGTGTTTATTCTTCTTTCAAAGTTGCATTCTGTACGATTTATGACAGTTGGTTGTATATTGTTGAATGTCGCTGATTCCACGCACAAGTACTCTGAAGTTTTAATTAAATATATACACAATTCGTGCCTATGGCAATTCCAACAGACTGTTGGAAGACTTGATCACCAAGGAACACAAAGTTATGGTCAATCAGGAACTCCAGTATATTTCATTTTTCAACTGCATAGTACTTGTGCGTGGAATCAGAGTGGTGTTTAACAAAATAATGTTTTGGATGACTGACCATTAGTCAATGTATACTTTGTGTGCAATAAAAATTAGAAAAAGATTTTTTTATGTATATAGCCAAGAATTGTATTCGAGGAACACAAAATGCAACGATATGACATGATTTTTTTGCACCAAACCCAGATAATTTTCAACGAATATTAAACATTCTTTGCCAAAACACTTCTTTGGAGATGTGTAAAATTGTATGAAATTTTAACTTGCTATACACCTATGAAAGTTTAACTCCCTATGTACCTATACAATTTTAACTCGCTATACACCTATGAAATTTTAACTTGCTATATACCTATAAGATTTTCACTCGTTATATAACTATAAAAATTGAACTCTCTATACATCTATGAAATTTTAACTCGCTATACACCTATGAAATTTTAAATATCCATACACTCATAACATTTTGACTCGCTATACACCTATGAAATTTAAACTTGCTATATACCTATGAAATTTGAACTCGCTATACATCTATAAAATTTGAACTCGCTATACATCTATAAAATTTGAACTCGCTATACACCTATGAAATTTAAACTTGCTATATACCTATGAAATTTGAACTCGCTATACATCTATAAAATTTGACTCGCTAAACACCTATGAAATTTAAACTTGCTATATACCTATGAAATTTCAACTCGCTATACATGTACATCTATGCAATGTTAGCTCGCTATAAACCTATACATTTTAACTCGCTATACACCTATATAAATTCAACTCTCTATACACCTATAAAATTTAACTCTCTACACACCTATGAAATTTAAACTTGCTATAGACCAATGAAATTTGAACTCGCTAGACATCTATAGAATTTGAACTCGCTATACACCTATGAAATTTAAACTTGCTATATACCTATGAAATTTAACCTCGCTATACATCTATGCAATTTTAGCTCGCTATGAATCTATGCATTTTAACTCGCTATACACCTATAAAAATTTAACTCGCTACACACTTATAAAAATTAACTCGCTATACACCTATGAATGTTTGGGATCAGTTCCTATGGGATGTTTCATATTTTGTTCTATAGTGATATTAAACCTCTTCGTCTAATAATCATTCTATTAAAATGAAAATTGAAACATCGATCTTATTTTTTTCCAGATTCTCATGAACCTGACAATAAAAACAGTGTTCCTGATGAAGGTAACCTTGTGTATTGGCATTTTTATGAAACAAAGTATTATATGACGTCACATTGATGAGCAATATAAAAACAGAAATGAATACAGTGTCATTAGTCTATATTTGACATTTGTGGACAATAATAATTGACCGACTTTTAGTACGATATACATACGTCAGCAGAAACATACAATGAAAGAAACCGGGCGAAGTTAGATTTATAATCAAGGGCACAGTTAAAATCCCATCCGTCTTAATCTTTGCAGGAATCGAACAAACAACTTGCTCGTAATTTATCTATCACGTTTTCCAAATTGCAGTACCAACCAATTTCAAAATTCTACAGAAAAATAACTCAAATCATGATCTTTGATCTTTAATCCCACAGTGATTTTTTTACAGGTGAAAAAACCCACTGTACTCTTCTATTCCGAAATTTACTCCCGTATGGCAAATTCAAGTCACTGAAATTGAGATATTCCCTCCACGTGCCTTCTTTGGTTTACGTCTTATTTGAGGGGAATTCACTCATGGGGATAGTCATCAACGTTTTGTAACTTGCTACAAATTTTACAAATGCTGTCTAACGTGTTTCATACCGATTGTTAGACCGTTCTTGGCACATTGATTTTGACTACTGAAAACTCTGTTTACCGATACAGGGCTCACGGCGAACGAGACCGGTCGACAAGGGATGCTTATACCTCCTCGGCACCTGATTCCACCTCTGGTATATACAGGGGTCCGTGTTTGTCCAACTCTATTTTGTATTCGTTATCTTCATCTTTCATATGCATAACACATTCAGCAGAGGGGTCCTTTATCATTTAAACACCTAGTGTAGGTATTTTATTCAGATTATAATTTGTTGATAAAAAATTCAAACATAAAATAACCAATATAGATTATAAAGAAATAGAAATATCTCATTTATGTTGTATAATCTTTCTCTGATCAATTCGAAAGCAACTTGTATCGAATGACGATAACGCATGCAATGACTTTGCTAACTGTGTTTTGTCAAAATCAAGGATTTAAAATGCATACCGTGGAATATGTATGTAAAACACTGCTTATTCACAGGTATCACCAATTCTCTTTGACAGAAGAAAGTCCACTGTAAACATTTCGATCAGATTTAATTGTTATTTACAAAACTAAAACAGTTGATGACAAGCGAGATGGATTTAATTTTCTCATTGTAAACTTCTTTTACCTGGCAGCAATGTATTTAATCATCGCCTGAATCCGTACGCCTCACAACTGATTTGTTATTCGAGAGCTTGTTCTTCATATGATAATATTTTAAAGAATACATACGGGCTACTGGCAAAGAAGTCAGCAAATGCAATATGTCATCATGTCAAATACTATTTGACATATTCAAGGCGAAGATAACAAACAGTGATCAATCTCATAACTCTCATAAGGAATGCAAAATAGAGAGTTGGGCAAACACGGACCCCTGGATATACCAGTTACCAGGTCGTCCTTTATGTACTCATTTTGACTGCAGATTACTTTGTTTGCGGCGGGTGTGGCCGGTTAACAGGAAATTTCCATGAACAGGAATTGTCTACCTTTAGTAGCCGACATAGTTTTATATTGTTATGAGTCAAAATTTCTTTTAAAAAATATGTTGCTGTAGCCTTCAATGACGTCGGTTTATTTATTTTCGAAATAAGACACTAAATAGTCTAAATAGTCTTACTTAGTTCTTTTTAACATATATGGTTATGGCAAATTAACAACTCAACTTCATGACAAACGAAATGATTTCACCTACCTAATTGTCAGCGTCCCATAATTACGGAGCAATATTTGATGATTACGGGGAAATGGTGTGTATGATTCGATTCACAATGAAGAAGTTCTTGTTACAGGGGTTTCAACAGTCTTCTCTGAAGTCAGCATTTTGCAAATCCTATGGGCGTTAAAATAACCATGTTTGGAAATTCAACGTGTAACTAAGTCGAATGCTGTCGGACGTGTTTCTTACCAATTGTTAGACCAGTCTTTGCATACTAATTTTGACTGTGAATTACTCTGTTTATTTACTCAAGATAGAGAGCTAACAACGGGTGTGGCCGATCGACAGGGGATGCTTACTCCTCCTAGACACCTGGTCCCACCTTTGCTGTGTCCTGGGGTTTATGTTTACAAAATTCTTATTCTTTATGAGATAGATGAGATTGATCGTTTTTCATTATAATTTTTTTCTTGCGGAAAATGAATGATAATTCTAAAACAGTTTCATGTCCACAGGGTTTGATCAAGTGGCCTACCTACTTCATGGTTATTTAAAATTTTGAAATATTTTTTAATGGTTAAGAAAAACTTGTATAGCATCTAACAATTAGTACATTTATTTGCAGTAAAGAATCAAATCAAGAGGCGAGGAATTGATTTCCTATTAAGTATGTCCACCGAACATGGGGAGTATCACAACGGAATAGCACAGCTCTGTAAGTATATAATGCGATTACATTGTATGCTTCATTAATCAGCAGCATTCATTCATGTTTCATAAGTCGAGAATATGCCGTATAATATATCCCTTAGGAGTCTCTAAATTGCACAGTTTTGTCGATTAACACTTGGAATGTTTCAATCAACCTTTAAACATGATAATTTTTAAAACTTTGGCCGGTCGTGGTATCTCAGTGGTTTGACCGGTCGTGGTATCTCAGTGGTTTGACCGGTCGTGGTATCTCAGTGGTTTGACCGGTCGTGGTATCTCAGTGGTTTGGCCGGTCGTGGTATCTCGGTGGTAAAGCATTCGCTTCGTAACTGGAATGTCGATGAGACAGGGTGTCTAAATATGACACACTCCTGTCCGACTCATAACTGGACAATTATTCTGTCTAGAATCATCAAACTTGGTCAGTTAATGCATGTTAGGAAGAAGGTGTATCGCACTCTAAATCAACTGTGACCCATCATTGAGAGCATAAGGTCATATATGGTATAACACGTTTTGGACTCTTGTAGATTTGTGACGTAAAATCAACAACATTTGTCAATCTTTGTATCTGTAGAGAAATGTGAATTGCAGCCTAACATCAGATTATCAAAATTTTTAAATGGTAAGAATAAAAATGTTTTAAGGGAGTTGATTCCGATATATGTGAAAGAGTAATACAATAATTTTTCAGAAATTGTAGCTACAATACAATTAGTGTGAATAACTATTTTGTGTCCAACATTAATAATATAGATATTATGTAAATGCAGTATTACACTATATTTTGCACATATTTAACAAACACATCACAGACAGCAAACAGAGGAATTGTCTGATGGAAATAATGAGCTAAGCTATGGCGTTACAAGTTTTCAGATATAGTTTTAATTAGACTGTCCAATTAAGATTACAATTGTCCCATGGGAGTAGTATCTAAGCCATGGTGTTTCAAAGAGTTCAATTTTGATAAGATCTTTAGATTTTATAAGTCAACTTAAATATTAAGAGCAATTCTCTGTAACGACCAAAAAAATTCTGAAGGGGTCCGGCACACATGGTCTCAGATTTTAATAAAACTTACAGATTAAAGAAAGTACCCCATAAAATGACAGAAATCAAACATATTTTATCATTGTGATGCATGGTTGCCATGGAAACCATGGTAGTGGATTTTGACCATTGGGGGCACTCTAATTCACCGCTATAATTGTAAAAACTTACATTTTTACAAGCCCAATAACTAAATTAACAGCAATTCTTTTCTGTCTTTGAAATCAGTATAGGTAAATTAACATATCAATAGCTGAAAATTCACGTAAGTTTGAATTTTATCGTTAACAACGAATTAACTAACGTTGTCATGGAAACACATCTGAACGGCTCATTGTCAAGTGCACAAAAATTGATAAAAATTGCTATGTTCACCACCTATTCACAGGAAGAACCAGCACCTTACAGCAATATGAATATTATAGTTGCAAAGAACTAACCTCAGTATTGCATCTTATGGAATAAAATCAGTGGGCAAATCATATACGAAAATTCTATAAATATACAAAAAATGCATAGAATTCAAATTTCCTTCTTTATTAAAGTTTGAATACATTTTTATTATGCACATAACCACAACACTATCTTATCAAAATGATTGATTACTAATTTTTCAACAGTAAAATTGACATAAAGAGGTCAAAATATAACTGATAAAACGGTTGCTATGGCAACAAAACTCTTGAAAAAACAATATAATTATGTCTAATATTGAATTGATAAACCAGCCAGTTTCAACAATTAGAATATTCAAATTCAACTTCAAAAAAAGATTTAATTCAGAATTGCAGGTATCAATATATCTTCTGAAAAAAAAAAACTTGCCATAGCAACCCTTTCAACAAAATCAGTTTTAAAGATGCATTCTTTTAACTATTAGATTTAACATGGAGTGCAGGAAACATAAAGATAGTGGTGCATATTTGCTGTGTTTTCTTTTAGCATTGAATATTAGACTTCAATTTTATAGCTTTACATCCACTTTTTTTCAAAGTAAATATTGACCTAAAATTATCATACAACTTTATAATTTAAGAACTTAATCCGAATTTCTTCTGTCAAATATATAACACAGCCTTGTAGCAATTTTCAGCTGACTACAAACTTCCCATGCCATCTTAAATGATAGCAATTTTTCACCATATTTCATTATCTCAATTTTTTTCCAAAATTTAAATTAAGGAAAAAAAAAAAAAAAAAAAAAAAAAAAAAAAAAAAAAAAAAACCAACAAAAAAAAAAAAAAAAAAAAAAACAAAAAAAAAAAAAAACAAAACAAAAAAAAAAACCCCCCAAAGACCAAAATAAATTACAAATACATTGAAGAATCAAGTCAGAATTTCCTCTGCAAAACTAACATTTTTTAAAAAGATAATCGTAACTTTCTTATTACTGATTGCATCTTGATCAAAGGGAACATGTTTTCAGATGAAATAAAATTATTTCTTTTAAGGTCGTCCATGCCAAAGGTCAAGGTTGCAGTAGGCACATGTATAAATAGGGTAATTTAACAAAAAAAGAAATTTTCCTAGACATTAAATAAATGTTTTTTCTATATATCATAGCTTTCCTAGAAAAGATCGGCTAAAATGCATGCCTAAAATTGTCAATATTTCCTAGTATTGCTTACGAAAAATGACAGTAAATTTCGCCTTGAAATTGAATCATAATTAAATAAATAAGATAGATCAATCTTACATAGTAGGAAACACAGTACTTCAGTACATGTTTGTAAGATTTCACTTTGTGTCTTCTGCTCAATGATCAGATAATGAAAGTTCACATTGTTTACTTCCTAATGCTACTGTAAAGCATTGATGTGCACTGACAAAAGTTGGAAATAAACATTTTAGTCTTGATAAAATCATTAAACTGGGGTTAATCCAAACTGACTTGACAAATCTGAATCCTCTGGATTCCTTCTGACTGTGCATCCTAGTTATGTATATCTGGCTAGTCGACATTAGCTGATGTAACGTATAACCTAAATCACATAAAAACTGCCTGTAGAATGAATATCTCCATTGCACACAAATATCCCATACAAACACATATGCATACAATATATTCCAATTCTTGATAAGTTTTCTACTAGAAATTTATATCTGATACATGTAAAAAATATTAATAAAAATTCATTTTCCAATACATGTGCAATTGTTCCAGTATTCCTACACTGCCCACCATAAATAAGTATACACTCATCAAAATAAGTTACTTGCGCATACAATATATGCGTTACATCATAGAAACAGATTTTTATTGGTCTTTTAACTTTTTATATCCTTGTTTTCAATCAAAATACTCCATTTTTTGAATTTTCTAAACAGAGATATTATGCTAACCTTTATCTTGAAAAACATTCAAACTAATTACTTATACATATTATTGTGTATTTAATGTGTACTTTTATAAGATCTTTTGATTTTTCACCGAAGTAAATCAAAATCACAATTTAACAGACTAAGCCAAAAATATTGAATGTCCAATATTGTTTCACATATAATAAATGATTATTTTACTGAGATAAATTAAAAGTTATACATAGTGAATTCAGCTCCTTTTCATTCCAAAATGTGTAAAAAGCTTATGTGTATAATTATTTATGGTGGGTAGTGTGTGCAGTGGCAGATTTAAGGGGCATGACTTTTACTGGGAAAACTTACATTTCTTTCCAAAAACCTTTAAAATTTCCGTCATTTTATTAATCAATTTATTAATCCTTATCAAAAATGATAGAAAATAGACCTCAATATCCCTTGCTTGTCGTAATTTAAGGCGATTAAATGGGGGTGTTCCTTCGGATGAGACCGCAAAACCCAAGGCCCCTTGTCGCAGCAGGTGTGGCACGATAAAGATCCCTTCCTACGTGTACTCAAAGGCCCCAGCCGCCGAGCATTGACCTAAATTTTGCAATATTTTCACTGCCGATGATGACGTCTTCATGTACAAGTGGAAAACGTTAGACAATATCAAGCAACCAACCAACAACAAAAATCATTCAATTTCTACTAATCCCTTCATTTCTTTAATTTTCGAAGAGATGTTGTGCAATCTCAGGCTAAGATTAAGATTTATACAGTGAAGATTTTTTTTTTTGGGGGGGGGGTTAGTCCAGAGCATTGTTGTAAACCAAACAAAAGTTACATGTACATGTATACATCAAGCATTGCTCAGAAGATGCCTGAATGCAGGATTTTTCTCCAATTAACAATGATTGCTCATTTGTCAAACGCCTGGCATTCAAAAGTGTGAATCACAGGTCTTTCGGATATGACCTTTAAAACGGAGGTCCCGTGTCATGGCAGACGGTGGCACGTTAAAGAACCCTCATTTCTACGGCCTTGAGGGCTAAGTATAGGTCTAATTTTGTGGTACTTCACCTACAGCTAGTGACATCTCAATATAATGATAGTTTTTTAATAGAATGTAAAACAAACAACCATAACCAACCAATATTAACCTCGAACATCTGACGGTCTTGGATTACATACAGCTCCCCCCCCCCCCCCCCATATCACCCCGCAGTATGTGTGATGTTATTGTATCATACACTTAAAAAAGTCAATGTAGACCACGTCTTTTATTTGATATCTGCAAGTGACCTCGGTTTATGGTTCATGCACACTTTCTGGTCCCCCTGTAAGTACATGTTTGTGCATTTAGTGTATTGATTCATGCCTCTCTGATACAAAGCTACAGCTCTAAATATTTTGAAACCTTGACATTGACTAATTCAAAAAGTGATGCAGCAACAAATGATTCTATTCCCTTTTATCTGTGACCTTGAGCAAATTATTTTGAAATTTAGGTCTATGGTAAATAATTATGGGAAGGGATAGTTTATTATTTATATAGATATGCATTGTCAATAGAACAACTGTACACATATCATACAGATGCACCAAACATTTCAAGTAATACAATAACATATACATGTACCTTATCATTTTTGTCACTTGAATTCCATAAATTCTCTAGAATCTCCATTTCCCAACACGGATCATAGAAAAGAAACGCAGAGTTTGTCAAAATTTAATGAAATTCATCACAAACTATAAAGGCATGTGGTCACTGAAATAATTTACACACATTGTTTCTTTTTTAAAAACATTATCATCACGAGAGAGAGAGAGAGAGAGAGAGAGAGAGAGAGAGAGAGAGAGAGAGAAACTGAACGTTTCCTTTTTATAATTTACATGAATAGAACAATCTGTTTTTAGCTCACCTGAACCGAAGGTTCAAGTGAGCTTTTCTGATCGCTTTTTGTCCGTCGTCTGTCTGTCCGTCTGTCTGTCTGTCCGTCCGTCTGTCTGTTAAACTTTTCACATTTTCGACTTCTTCTCCAGAACCACTGGGCCAATTTCAACCAAACGTGGTCAAAAGCATCCTTGGGTGAAGGGCTTTCAAGTTTGTTCAAATAAATGACCATGTCCCTTTCAAAGGGGAGATAATCACAAAAATGCAAAAATAGGGTGGGGTCATTTAAAAATCTTCTCAAGAACCACTGGGCCAGAAGAGCTGAAATTTACCTGAAAGCTTCCTGACATATTGCAGATTCAAGTTTGTTCAAATCATGGCCCCCGGGGATAAGATGGGGCCCCAAGGGGGATCAAAGTTTTACATACAAATATATAGGGAAAAACTTTAAAAATCTTCTTCTCAAGAACCACTAAGCCAGAAAAGCTGAGATTTACATGAAAGCTTTCTGACATAGTGCAGATTCAAGTTTGTTCAAATCATGGCCCCCGGGGATAAGATGGGGCCCCAAGGGGGATCAAAGTTTTACATACAAATATATAGGGAAAAACTTTAAAAATCTTCTTCTCAAGAACCACTAAGCCAGAAAAGCTGAGATTTACATGAAAGCTTCCTGACATAATGCAGATTCAAGTTTGTTCAAATCATGGGCTCCAGGGGTTGGATGCCCGGGGCCACAATAAGGGATCAAAGTTTTACATACAAATATATAGTTAAAATCTTTCTCTCAAGAACCACTAGCCAGAAAAGCTGATTTTTACATGAAAACTTCCTGACATAGTGCAGATTCACGTTTGTTCAGAAAATGGCCCCCGGGGGTAGAATGGGGCCACAAGGGGGGGGGGGTCAAAGTTTTACATACAAATATATAAGAAAAATCTTTAAAAATCTTTTTCTCAAGAACCACTGAGCCAGAAAAGCTGAGATTTACATGAAAGCTTCCTGACATAATGCAGATTCGCGTTTGTTCAAATCATGGGCTCCGGGGGTTGGATGGGGCCACAATAGGGGATCAAAGTTTTACATACAAATATATAGGAAAAATCTTCTTCTCAAGAACTACTGAGCCAGAAAAGCTGATTTTTACATGAAAACTTTCTGACATAGTGTAGATTCAAGTTTGTTCAAATCATGGCCCCCGGGGGTAGGATGGGGCCACAAGGGGGATCAAAGTTTTACATACAAATATATAGTTAAAATCTTTTTCTCAATAACCACTGAGTCAGAAAAGCTGATATTTACAAGAAAACTTTCTGACATATATAGTGCAGATTCAAGTTTGTTCAATTCATGGCCCCCGGGGGGTAGGATGGGGTCACAAGTGGAGGGGTCAAAGTTTTACATACAAATATAGGAAAAAGCTTTAAAAATCTTCTTCTCAAGAACCATTGGGCCAAAGAAGTTGACATTTACATGAAAGCTTTCTGACATAGTGTAGATTCAAGTTTGCAAAGGGTAGTTTGGGCCATAATAGGGACTAAGGTTTTAGATGCAAATAGATATGGAAAGTCTTCAGATATGGGCCAAGGTGACTCAGGTGAGCGATGTGGCCCATGGGCCTCTTGTTAATGTACGTGATGAACAAATGTTTTGAACACTATTAGAATAAATATAACATTTATCTTAACCTTGAATATTGAAAAGTAGGTGAAATTAACATTGTTAATGTTAAATAAACCAGTCAGATATAGTACTTATTTTCAGATTACAATACATGAACCCCCTCCCCCTTTTTTACCCCCCCCCCTCCCCTCCTTCTGTCTCAAAAGCACTATCTCCTTTAGAAAATATTTATTATATTTTCACCCTGGCCCAGTGAAATAACATGAATTTTGCATGCATTTGCATGATCACTAATTTACTGAGAAACATAACGTGTCATTGTGAGGTAATGTTACATTATCAATGTATCTACAAGCAGTACTTACGTAAACTTGTGTTCTCCAACTGGCATGATTGAATACTTTTTTTGTAGTAGCAGTGTTTGTTGAATAAACATGTCGGTTGCAATCGTCCTTCAATAAATGGGAAAATGGAGAACGAACCATATAACAGCGTAAATCGGGTGCATATATATATATATATATATATATATATATATATAGATACACACACACACACACACACACACACACACACACACACACACACACACACACACACATATATATATATATATATATATATATATACACATGTAGACACAAGCTGAGCTTTGAATTCATATTCAATGAAGTTAATATTTCAGGAAACCCTCTTCACTACACGCAGTGTGTATTTATCAACTCCTTCACACTTGAATACATGCAGTACATATATAGTAATGGTCAAAGATGTTTAAAATACCCTAAAAACACATGTTTTCTGCATTTCTTTCCTTTCCCTCCTGTTAACAATACCACTAATTATTATCTCCTACATTAGAAAATCCGCAAAAGGAGATAACTCAATGTGCAAAATTCAACAAATTCATATTTTCCATGCCAAATTTCTATTATAAATTGTCATTTGCCCATTGATTTTTTAATTTGATTATATAACTTATTTACCTTCTTCTTAAATTTATATTTTATTATCTTTCATATGGCTGGCTTTTTGCTCAGGAGTTGGTCAAAGTACACAGTAAAACTGCAAAATTTTGGTCATTTGAGTCTGAATTATGAGCTGTGCTACAATAATGATACCATTTCCAGATAAATTTACATACTGATAAAAATTGTTACTACTTTGTCTCAGCATGTAACATAAAATTCCTTGTCAATTATTCGTGATATAATAAGTGAAAAATTCCCAAAACTCCAATTTTCCTGTGTTTTCTATATAAATAGCCCGTTGCTATGGAAACGAGTCACTTTTCAGAATAGGTGTAACAATATTTTTAAAGAGTTTATTTATTTCAATTGAATGACGACATTTATAGTGGAAAATTTTTCAGTGCGTGCCGCAATATTTTGGTCCTTACAGAGAATTGCTCTTAATGAATGAATATAATGAAAGTTGAATATAACGAACAGTGATATCTCAAAACTCCTATAAGCAATATAAAATATATAGTTGAGCAAATACTGACCCCGGGATATACCAGAGGTGGAATCAAGTACCTAGGAGGAGTAAGCATGCCCTGTTGACCGGTCACACCTGCCTTGATTTTAATCTGAGAAGACTGAAAATAATTTCTCATTCAGTTACGTATGCGTCATTTCTTTTTACAACAAAATTAAGTAATCCATACCACATGAAAGAAATGATCTGAATATAGGAATGAAAATATAGTTTAAAATTTGTCTGTAGTTATAAACAAATTACGATGAATAATCTTGTTTTACCTCATACATGTACCTTAAAGCAATATATTTGTACCAAGTAAGCTTGACATGATTGTGTGCATTGTACTTTTATCTGTTTATAAGAAATAAATATCTGACGGGTGTATCATGTGCCTTGGCGGTGCACTTAGATGACTTTGTAGTGAAGCTTTCAGATGCTGTTTTGAAGTTGAGAGAGTGATTTGAATAGGACAATACGTAGATTGAAAGACTAATTTAATTGAATCAAATTTTCAATCTACCAAAAATTCATCAATTTGTACATGAAATGGAAAATATTAGTATTTATTTTTTAAAAACAAATCTAGTGAATGTCCCAGTAGAAGTTCTTGGAATGGGAAAAGAAGAGATTGAAACATTTGTCAGAAACTACAAAAAAGGGAGTACAAAAGTATACTGTGGCCGTGGAATGGTGGTCGGTTGCTTTGGGGCAGGAAAGACAACTCTGGTAAAGAAACTGAAGGGAGAAGATGTATCTCTTCCACCGGAATCAACGAGAGGTTTAGAAGTTCATACTGATATTTTTACTGTGAATCAAAACGAAACAGTTTTGGCGGGTAAGTAAGATTGGCCTCAAATCAGATCATACACCTAGTTTCTAATTCACTGAGAGCAGTATTGACAGATGAGAATAGTCCTACCGATGATTTGTTCTTATAAAAAAATATAATTCTTAATATTGAAAGGTAAAGTGCGGTGATTTTCCTAAAACGAGTTTTATACAGAAAAATGTCGTATACTTATGGATTAATTTCCATGGCAATTTTGACGAAAATGACTTGATGTGATTTACACGTCGCTATCAAACTTTTACATTGTGTTGTGACGTGAGTTATCACCCGTAACATATGACGTCATCTGAGACAACTTTCGATTGCATTGATAGGTTTTTATAGTGTTTACATCGAAAAGACCTGCATTTATGATGCAATGCGCCTATTTGAATTGCAATGTTAAATCAGGACAGAAATAAAGTATGTTTCTCTTCCCAAAAGGACCGTAAATTATGCAAATTTGGTGATCTGTGAACGGCACTTTAGTAAAAAGGATCAGTTCTCCATAAATCCTGCTGTAGCATCCGCTGTTTGATTCCAGACAAAATGTAAAGTGCTGATTAACGGCATAATTCCTACATCACAAGAGAGAGGGGTGCATTTTAATAATTAACAAAAATCAATGAAGGGATGTGTGTAATTCCCATACCCCCATCAAAATCCACCACTGAATATTTTTTCATTCATTAGACATTGTATTCAATGGGTCTGATATAACATATTGTCTTGCATTTTCATATAAAAAGGTGAACCGTTACCCGATTAAAAATCAGTATATCTTACAAATGTATGTACTTCGACTGCAGCAACAAACCAAATTTACATGTTTACATCGAAAGGCCCTGCAAATATGGTCCGACGCGCTGCTTTGAACTGCAATGTGAAATCAGGACAAAGATTAAATATGTTTCTTTTCTCACAACACCCTAATTCCGTAGAATTTGGACACTGAAACTGAAAAGAGACACTGAGATTTGTGACAAGCCACGAGGATCAGTGAACGACGCTTTCATTAACGAGGATCAGGTTTTCATCAACCCTGACGTATCATCCTGTTTGACTCCAAACAAAGTGCAAAGTGATGATTAACTGGGCATCCTACAAAACAAGTGGAGGGATGCATTTTAATTATATAAAAAGTTCAACCCAAAAAGGAGGATGCAATCCACCCCTCTCTACACCCACCACTAAATGCTTCCATGCAATATTATACTCAATCGGTTTGATATTGCATATTGTCTTTCCTTTTCACATGAAAATCAATGGTATCCATTAACAACTAGAAACAATATCTAGGTGTCACAATTGAGTAAATTTTATTGCAATTCTAAATTTAAAACTAAATTTCAGTGAACAAGGATCAGAAGGGTAGACAGCGTTTGCAGATAAATCTGGATACGTTAAGGAGTGGAGTTGTCAAGCCTTCATCGGATACCGACCGTTCAAATGCAAACGCTTATGATGATGAAATACCAAATACAACTATCTCATCAGCAATAGATCTGGAAACATCGGGGAGTGGAGTTGTCAAACCTTCATCGGATGCTGACCGTTCAAATTCAAACGCTTATGATGATGAAATACCAAATACAACTATCTCATCAGCAATGCATCTGGAAACATCGGGGAGTGGAGTTGTCAAACCATCAACGGATGCTGAACGTTCAGATCCAAAAACTGGCGATGAAATACCAAGCACAACTATTTCGCCAGCAGTAGATCTGGGAACAAAGGAGAGTGAAGTTGTCAAGACTTCATCAGATATTCATGGTAATCAGAGATCTGACGAAACTGGAAAACATCATGTTAAAGATCTCGCAATATATCGGAGTACAGAGACTGTTGCAAATAAAAAGGATAAAAATCAACAGATTCCGGGACATGAGATAGGAATGATCCTACCTAATGTCATTGATAAACCAGTAAAGACGATAAGTTTGTTGGACTTTGCTGGTCAAGATGCTTATTACGCCTGCCATCACATCTTCCTAAGCCCAAGGAGTTTTTATATCCTAGTCACGGATATGTCTAAGAAATTGACCGAAAAACCAACCAACGCTCTTCAAAGAAAGGATCTCATGTACAGTGACTGGACTCACCAGGGTATAATGAAAGTTATATTATGATATTATTGAGTGGAGATTCATATTCATGAAAAACATTCAAAAGTTTACAAATGTAAGCGATATATGCATACTATGCCTAAGTAATATGCCTGTAGTAACACTAGCCTCGGTTTTTTGCGGTCTCATCCGAAGGTCATCCCCATTAAATAGCTACTTAGACAGCTAAGAAATACCGATGACTTATTTTAACCCGGATCGCTAACGGAATTCCTCTTAAATATAATTGCCTAGCTGGAAAGTTCTGTAGGTGAATGCGTCAACTACTTTGTTTAAGCATGGGTTCGAGTCTAGCAAGGGATTTATTTCTTCTTTAGATAACTTTGCAATAAAACTCCATCTATCTTAGATTTGAATACAAAAATTGTTAATTGTATATACTTTCCACATCATCACGACGGGTGTAACCAGTCAACAGGGGATGCTTACTCCTCGTAGGCACCTGATCCCACCTCTGGTGTGTCCAGGGGTCCGTGTTTGCCCAACTATCTATTTTGTATTGCTTGTAGGAGTTATGAGATTGATCACTGTTCGTTATCTTCACCTTGCATTTGTATGATGTGTAATTCTAATTAATTCCAAGAAAATCGGATAGAACTTTAATTACCCGGGGACAATTTTTTCTGAATAACTGTCATTTACAATTCTTTTCAAATTCGGCATGAAATATCTTTGACAAGGGGGTATAAGTTGTAAGTTCAGGACTCCTTCTATCCTAGGACCTTAGGGTCGGGGCAAATTTTGCAAAACATTAACAAAATGTTTCTTCTATATAAGAGCACATATCAAAGAAAAACGAAGTACATAGCAATGTTATGCTGGAATGCCTTTACCACAGTTGTAAATTGCATTATCCCCTGGAGAGACTTTCTGACTCCAAGGTGGGGCCATGTTGGCATACATTACATATGAAAGGTAAATATAACGAACAGTGATCCATCTGACAACTCGTATAAGGAATACAATATAGAGAGATTGGCAATCTCGGACCCCTTGATGTACTAGAGATGGGATCAGGTGCCTAGAAATAAGTATTCCCTGTCGACCAGTCTCACCCGTAGTGGGTCCTATATCTGAATCGGTTAAACGGAATAATCCGTAGTCAAAAATCAGTGTGCCAATAACAGTCTTATAATCGGTAGGAAACACTTCAGACAGCATTTTACCCATTGATAGGTTGCATTGGCAAACTAGAACATTGCATATATAACGACCATATAATTTGCGAATTGGATGAATAAATATTTAGAAGGAGTAGATAGTCCTTTACCAAACTGTAATTTGTTCCAGGGTGAGGGCAAACTGACTATAGTCTATTATAGGACAGTACAAGTTAGTCATATTGTGTTGATGTTAGATATATCATGGGAAATATCTCACGACTATTAGCACTTTTGGGGGTATAGAATTTATCTTCTTTTATATAGTTGCTGAATAGTTGCTGAATATTAGAATTTAGCAAAGATATAAGACAAGATCTTGTTTCTAGATTTCGTAGCCATTGGGGCTAATTCTAGTTTTATCATATGACCGATAAAACATGTGGACCTCTTTTGGTGATTTGACTTTTTATTTCAACTACATGTAAGTTGGAATAACATAAATTTCTTCACTATAGCATTTTGCAAGGACGATAAACAAAATATTGTAAGTAAACTTAGACATATTTTCTTTCCTTGTTTTCTTTTCTATAATGGAGTAATATATATTCAACAGATTACATCAACCACTGGCTGGGTTCAATCCACACATATTCTTCGAAAACAGCCCCGGTCATTTTGGTTCAATCCCATTCAGAAAAAAAAGAAAAGGTTAGTAGTTTTTGATTATTTTCATAATTACATCCCTTTGAACGCATTAAAAAAAGACAGGCTAGGAGAGTTTGCTGGTGTTGTCAATACTTGAAAACTTACGTCTTGAAATCGATTTTATGATTTTATTGCATGATACAGTCACTGACTAAAATATTTTCCCATAAAAAAACGTTAAAGCTAGCATAAGTACTCTACTACTGTATCTTCAAATTAAGAAAAGACATGTCCGTTTAAAACACATCGCCAATCACACCCATTTACGGACGGTCCGATTTAAGGTATTCAATGTATAATGACCATATTTCATATCTAATAAATGGATGGTGTAATATTTGTAACCATTCTATCATTTTGAAGGGTTTATCAAATAAAAATAACCCACCGTAGGAATTTTCAAAATATTGTTTACTGCTTGATTTATTTCACCTAGAATTTAACATTGAAGTATATGGGAAAAGCATGTATTATTACAATATTTTAAAAAATAAATTACATTTTCATACAAATCTCCCTCAAATCCTAAATCTTTGTAAATGGTCATACATTGTAAGTTATGTCCTACAACTAATTCTAGGTTATACGGCATTTTGTAAAACGGGTTCCGTGTGCCTAAGAGAAGTAACCACCCTCTGATTTAATTTGCAAATACAAGTTACATACTCTGAAGTGTACTACTACATCATTTGAACCTTTCCGTTCTCGATAAGAATCGTTCTGTCCCACATCAAACTGTTCTGTTCAGAGTTCCGTTCCAAACCCAAAGCGTTCCGTTCTCATCTAAAACAGTTGGTTTCCTCAAACAGTTGGTTCCCGCGTTGTCATTCGGAACACACGTGTCAGTCAATCAATGTAGGTCAACACGGCGTTTGGTCGATGTGGAAGAAAACTATAATATTTGCGTTTGATTCTACACAATATTTTGAAGTTGCACAATGCTGGACTTTCCTTTGTTCAAATCCGTAAAAGTGTATAGACACATTACCAATTCAACTTTGACCAGCTTTCTGAAGAAGAATAGATGTACAATGGGTCTTTCATGTTGAAATTTTTAAAGCTGTGTATTTGATGGAATGTTTTGATATCATTATGTGTACCATCAATCAACATGATAAGTTGCCATGATCTTTAAACATTCCCATCTCGATTTTAAGCGCAAAAATAATTTTACATGAAGATAATTATTATTGACGATTTTCGAATCCAAATTCCTAATTATTATTCACTGTAAAATTACATGTACATATATCGTTGTATTTAGAATGATCTAAATACTGTTTGCATATGATAAAAAATTCAACCAGTTGAACGCGCTATATACACTATGATTTACATTTGTATTCAACCTGAAATGGCGTAGTGCGATTTTTATTTTTTGAAATAAAAAAGTTGTTTTCTATTGATAACAGTAGATACTTTCAAATATCCCTATATGGAATTTAAGGCTCGTGTAACTGTACGTATCATTCCATTTCAAAATATCCTTAAGTTTAATCAACTTAAACTTTTATTTAGGCAAGGGATTTATCTCTTTCTCACAATGTCTATGTATGAATAATAATAATAATAATAATAATAAATTAGTTTATTTAGACAGGATAGCACAATTAGTAAAAATGACTAGTTTACATTGTGGTCCTGTATAAAACATATTCACAGACAGATAAAGAGAGAATAGAAAAATAGATAACATAATATAAATTATATACATAAAATATACACACGATATCACAGGGGGAAAATAAACATATACATAAGACACACGCACAGACAATGCCATATCACAACTACATTTGGCACACCTGAACAAAAAGAGGAAAGCACGATGTTTAAGTGCTATTTCTATGAAAATATTCCATCAAATACATAGCTTTAAAAATGCCAACCGAACCAGAGCTTCGAACATTTTGAGCCAGTTTGTTCCAAATGAATGCAGAAGAGTAGCTGTATGAACGTTTAAAATTTTCAGTTTTAGTTCTTGGTAAATATAATAAATTAGACTTATAATCAATCGACCTGGTTTGGTGGCAAATTACATCTCTTGTATATTTAAACACGTTTATGTAATTTGGCATTTGATTATTTAAAACTTTGAACAGAAAGACAACCTTTCTAAACATAAAATAATCCTTAATTGGCATCCTGTTCAAACAAGAAAATAAAAAGCCAAAAGAGGTCCTGATATCTCGAATATTTAAAAGTATTCTTGCTGCCATCTTTTGCAGCTTGAATGTTTTTTTCTAAATATAGTTGATTTTGTATGTTACAGCAGACAGTACAGCAGTAAGTAAAATGTGGAAAAACAATACTATTAAAACCCTTGATAAGTGAATTTTGTGCCATAAAATAATTCACTCTCTTAAGTACAGCAAATTTTCTTACAATTTTCTTTGAAATAAACTCCACGTGTGCATCCCATGATAAAGTATTATCTATATAAACACCTAATAGTTTAGCTTGTTTCACAAATTCAATTTGAAATTTGTACACCATTAAGATCTATATTTAACATTCGACATTTCCGTAACCGTTGAGACGTGCCAATAAGCATATATTGTGGGTTTTTTTTTGGAAGATTTATACTGAGTTTATTTTTAAGCATCCATTCTGCACCCAATTTAAGGTCCTCTTGCAGTTTTGATTCAATTACATCAACAGATGTATCACTCACATCATGTGACGTGTCGTCTGCATACATTGTAACTGAAGAACGTTTGAGACATTTTGGATAATCGTTAACGTAAAACATTTACCCCTGAGGAACTCCTAAGGATATATTTTTTTCTCTTGATAACACACCTCTCCAACTGACACATTGCTTACGATTTGTAAGATATGATTGAAACCATTTAAAAGTATTGTGACAAATTCCTAAAGACATAATGTTATGCAAGAGTCCTTCATGGTTGACTGTATCAAAGGCCTTACGCAAGTCAATAAACAGAACCCCTGTAAGCCTTCCATCGTCCATGTTTTTGAGCCATTTATCAGTAAGACCATTCAACGCTGTCTCGCATAAATGACTTGACCTAAATCCAGATTGACTATCTGTAATTAATTTGTTTGTGGATAAATATTCGTAAAAGGAATTGAAGACATGTCGTTCAATAATCTTACTGACAACTGGTAAAATAGAAACTGGTCTGTAATTATTTAACAAATGCTCATCACCTGCTTTATACAATGGGTCTATCCTAGCTCTTTCCCAAGCATCCACAAATGTACATGAGGATATGTATTTGTTAAAAATAAAATGTAAAACATCACCAATATGATTAAATGACAACTTTAAGAGTTTTACAGACAAACCATCAATACCTGTGGCTTTCGAAGATGCCATTTTGATAATTTCATTTGCAATAAATTCAATTGTAATTTCTGGAATTTTAAATGAACCTGGCGGTTTTAAATGTTCCACATCCGGTGAAAAAGAATCAAAATGCTTTTCTATTTCATGGCCTACATTACAAACGAAATCATTAAAACAGTTCAAAAGAGGTAATGGTGCCGTTGTCAGTTTGCAAATGTGTACATGCTGTCGAATTCTGCCTCTATGGTAACAATGTTTTCAATCTGGACCACATATCCTTTGGTGGAGTGGTACATTGATCAACTGCCTCCTCCACAAAGCCCCGTTTTGCTTCTCTGATCTTAAGAGTGACACGGTTTCTGCTTGCTCTGCAGAGAGCCCAGTCATCCTCTGATTTGGACCGTAATGCTCTTTCACGTAGGTACTCACGATTATGCATCTTATTCAATATTTCATCATTTATCCATTCCTCTGATTTAACCTTTATTTGTTTATCCTTAAAAGGAATATGTTACTTTGAAGAAACGAGAGTTGAATTCACACCACATTTCATTTACATCACTCAATTCTTTAATATGATTCCAATCGACATCATGGAGGTCACGATGGAATTGGTCCTCTTCTAAATTCCGGAAACTGTGGTATTTTACATTAATGTGACAGTTTGTACCAGACTTTAATTTCCCACAGACAGTATAAACTAGATGATGGTCACTGATGACTATGTGTATTACATATACTCCAGATTTACAAACATTCCGTGGTTCGGACACATATATATGGTCAATGAGAGTGCTGGAGTCCTTTGTTACTCTTGTGGGCTCTTAATTATTTGAAGAAGTCCATACGTTTTCATTAGGTTTTTGAGATTTGAATTCTTATTTTCATCGATGTTAAAATCGCCCATAAATACAATGTTATTTTTAATAGTAGTTAATGTTTCCACATGTTTCTCAAAATGTTCAAACCATTCACATTTAGAACTTGGCGGCCTGTAGACAATTGCAAAAGTGAACCTGGGGGAGTTACCTATTTTAATGTCAAAATCTAAAACCTCAATGTCTTCATGTTGTTGCATACCAGTAACCTGAAATTTATTTTTGATGTACACAGCAATTCCTCCACCATGCCTATCCCGGTCCCGTCTTACGAGCCTATATCCATTAATTGATAATTCTGAATCAGATATACCACTGTCTATTTTACTTCCTGTAACCGCAAACACATTAAATGAACCTTTACGTAACACGATATGATCTGGTCTAACTTACCAAATAAACCACATACATTTAAGTGTCGAAAGGAAATTTTTTTTCGGTAAAGACTGGATGATATCGTCTACCGATTTGCTAAGGTCATAATTCATGGATATATTTTCTATGCAGGAATCGCAAATCCATTCCGAAATATCTGGGGATCCAGACAGTTTAGCACTATCATTAGTTGTTCTTAAACAGCCGGTACATGATACGGCCTGTTTAGTTGGTCCAGGGTTGACGTGTATATCACCGGGCAATAGGAGACACAACGAACTAAGCAGCGGAACACAACGTTATTACCAGATTTTGAATTGTTATAGTAAGATGTAATAGAACCACAGCTTCTGACAGAGTTGGGCATCTGATTCCATAAAATTGTGGAGGATACCTTAAAAGACCGTTTATAATATTCAGTTCGAACCTTTGGTAAATATAAAATGCCACTATCGCTACTCCTTGTTATTCTTGAACTAACTTGACTGACAAAACTAAAAACGTTCATATATTCTGGTGTCATGTTGTTAAGAACCTTAACAGCAATCACAAGTTTTCTATATACAAAATAATCATGAACAGGCATCCATTTAAGAACACTAAAAATATCAGCTGTAGAAGTCTTAGTCACTTTTACCTTCAATATAATTTTGGCTGCCCTTTTCTGTAATTTAAAAAGTCTGTCAATAGAAACCCTGTTTTTGTCTGATCACCAAACTGTGCAACAATAATTAAAATGAGGAAATATAACAGTGTTATAAATTTTCAATAACGTTTGTAGACGACGTAAAGTGCCTATTTTCTGTGAAAGTTTCTTGCATAAAGAATCAATGTGTACAGACCAGGTTAGACATTCATCTATTTGTACACCAAGAAATTTGGCCGTTTTAACAGTATCTAAAACAATGCCTCCTACTTTGATACACATTTTTCTACACTTTAAGAGTTTTTGTGCAGTGCCAATCAACATACATTGTGTTTTCTCTAAATCCATCGTAAGTTTATTACTTTCCATCCATTTCATTGAGTTTAAAAGATCATCATGCAACCTTAGCTCAATAACATCAATAGATTGATGTGAAACATCCTGAGATGTATCATCTGCATATATAGAGACATTTGAGTGCTTTAGGCATTTAGGATAATCGTTAACAAATAAAATGAAGAACAATGGACCCAAGATGGACCCCTGAGGCACTCCTATTGTAACATCTTTTTCATCTGACAAAACACCTTTCAATCTAACACATTATGATCTTCCGCTAAGATAAGACTGAAACCATTTAAAGAATTTTGACAAACACCAAATGATAAAAGCTTGTGTAACAATACCTGGTGGTTCACAGTGTCAAAGGCTTTACTAAGATCAATAAAAAGAACACCTGTTAATTTGCCACTATCTATGTTACTTAACCATTTATCAATAATGTTATAAAGTGCTGTTTCGCAACAATGATTTGGTCTAAAACCGGATTGATGTTCCGTTAAAAAAATGCTTTTATCCAAATACTCGTAAAATGACTTAAAACATGCCTTTCTATAATTTTGCTCACGGTTGCTAAAACTGACACGGGTCGATAATTGTTCACCATAAAAGTGTCACCAGATTTAAAAAAAGGGGTAAATCTAGCTTTTTTCCATTCGGATGCAACCACACCACTTTTTATAGACACGTTTAACAGATGCAAGGTGAAGATAACGAACAGTGATCAATCTCATAACTCCTAAGCAATACAGAATAGATAGTTGGGCAAACACGGACCCCTGGACACACCAGAGGTGGGATCAGGTGCCTAGGAGGAGTAAGCATCCCCTGTTGACCGGTCACACCCGCCGTGAACCCTATATCTTGATCAGGTAAACGGAGTTATCCGCAGTCAAAATCAGTGTGCCAAGAACGGCTTAACAATCGGTATGAAACACGTCAGACAGCATTTGACCCAATGCGAGGTTGTATTGACGAACTAGATCGGTATAACGACCATAGAATTTGCGAAATGTTGACTTCAATCGAGACTGCTGCAACCCCTGTACCATCAACGTGTTTGTCAGTAGCTTACCTCGATTTAAAAACTGGCTATACGCAGAACAAGCTCTTGCATATCGAATCAGTTGAGATATATAAACACCACACATGTATGCAGGTGATAATGGAATATTGCTACATAAATATGGGAAGTTGACGATGGAGAAGCTGAAATCATCCCGTTTGTCATACAGTTGAGTTGTCAGTTTGCCGTTAATGTCTACTTTCAATAAAATATCTAAGTATGAAGCAGAAGTGGACGACTCTGTGGTGTCCTTTATTTCGAGCTTACAGGGATATATCAAATCGACATATGAATGAAAGCTATTATTGTTAATATGATATGTTAAAATTTCATTAATCACACCTGAGTTAATTTTCAACAGCTTTACAGAAATAGCATCTAACCCCGTAGCCTTCGACTTTGACATAGCATTTATTTCATTTCTGACAAAATTAAATAGAAATATTTGGAATGCTAAAAGACCCCCAAGGCATTAATTGTTCAATTTCAGGCAACGAACTGTCAAATTTCTCTGCATATTTGTGTCCAATGCCGCAAAAGAAATCGTTAAAAGTATTGGCCATCTCTTTTGTATCTGTAACGGGTTGTCCGTCCATTTCTAAATGTGTTGGTTTAGCGGTTGTCGATGTCGTTGGTAAGAATTGTTTTAATTTTTTGACATATCTTTTGGTTTTGTATTGGCTTGATTTATTGCACTTTCCACAAATTCGCGTTTAGCATCGTTATTTTTGTTCACTACCCTGTTTCTTGCGGTCTTATATAATCTCCAGTCGGATTCGTCACTCGACTTTATTGCTCGGCAGTGTAATATATCCCTCTGTCACATTTCTGAAAGAATATCATCGTTTATCCACTTCTCAGAGTTACTGCGGATACGTCGTTCTTTTATCGGCATATACTTGTCGACAAATGTCATCAACATAGAATAGAAAGACAACCATATGCTATCGATGTCGGGTAATGATTTCAGCGAGTTCCAATCAACAGCATTGAGATCGTTAATAAAATCTCTTTCAATTAGTTTCTTTTGATCTCTATAATTTACATGAATATGGTAAAGTGGTGAAACAGCTTTAAATTTCTTTCGTATCGAATATACAAGGTGATGATCGCTCAGCCCGATATTTAGAAAACGTACCGAGAGTGTCCGAAATGTAGAATTTAAAATCGAGGCCAAACCGTTTGTTCCCATCTTTGCACAAAGCGTTCCGTTCTCGATATGGACCATTCCGTTCTAACTGAGAACTGTTTCGATCAAACCGTTCAGCGTTCGTTCCCTGAACGAAACCTTTCGTTCCCAAACCGTTCAGCGTTCGTTCACCGTTCCATTGGTGTTGTGGTACGCTTCAGAATCTGTATCACTGTGACCAGTGCTATTTGACATGTTTCATACCAATTGTTATGTCGTTCTTTACATACTGATTTTGATTACATAAAGATAAAGATGACGATATATGGATAACTGTGGTTTTCAACGGTTAACAGGGATGTTTATTCCTCCTAGATACCTGATGGTGTGTCTAGGGATCAGTATTTGCCCAACTCTTTGTTCTGTATTCTTTATAAAAACCATGATATTGATCACTGCTCGTCATTTTCATTTGTTCATAACCCATTTTCTGACATAGAGAAGTTGTTTAATGTGTTGATCAGATGGTGTAATCTCACATTTCTGATGACTATTAAGTAATGAATTTCAACTTGGCACCAAAGATATTGCTAAACTTAACATGATATAATGTTGGATATCAATGTATATTTCATTGGAGTAACATTTTTTCAATGCATAAAAGTAGTGATATTGTAATGTTTATCCGCTTGATGAAAAAATATCGACGAGGACGTAGTAGAGCCAAGGTCCTGAAAGCGACTTTTGGTCTCTTTTGTTGACAGACACTTAACAGTCACCAATATCATGAAAGGTGAAGATAACGAAAAGTTATCAATCTCGCAATTCCTATAAGCAATACAAAATAGATAGATGGGCAAACACGGACCCCTGGACACACCAGAGTTGGGATCAGGTGCCTAGGAGGAGTAAGCATCCCCTGCCAACCGGTCACACCGGCCATGAGCCCTATATCCTCATCTTTCAACAGTAGAACGAAAATAAATCGAAAGAAAGTTAGGATTGCTTTAACATTATGAATATATATGGATATATATTGGAAATCTACAATTTTATCGTATTTGCAATAAATTCAATGCATGAATTTGAAGCCCAAGAATGATTTATAAAATTAAAAGGCAGTGTTCTATATGTGGACAATTAAATTGGCGATAAGATCAAAACCCCGAAGGTAACAAGTCCAATTTTTTGAAAATACTTCAGAATGGATGTTATCTTCAATACTTGATAAGAGAAATTATATTTTTACCTCTATACTACATGTAGCCGTATTCATTTTAGAAAGGAACAACAGAAGAACAACATATGTAGAAATCTTTTCTGCTGTGCAAATCAGATATTGATCAACAAACATTTAAATTATCGAATTTCAACTTCGAATATAGTAACTTAACTTGATATGTTCCCCAAATTAACGATGATGATAATGTAATTCCGTTGTCGCTTCATTTTCAGAAAGAGAAAGAAGATTACTTTTTAAAAGTACTTCAAGATGTAACGGACACATTGCATGTGCATTTAAGTACTGACAAAGTGTTTGCAGTAGAAAAGGACTCTGACGAAAATATTGAAGAAATCAAATCAAGCATGTTAAAGATTGTCAAGAATCAAAACCATTGGGGAGAGTCCATTCCTACATCATGGGTTCATCTAGAGGCGTATTTAATGGAAATCAAAAAACAACAAATGGTTTTGCAAAAGAAAGACCTTTGGGAGACATTGGCATTTCAATCATCTCAACCAGACTTGCAATTGACAAGCAAAGAGGATATGACGACTGCACTGAGATTCTTTAATGATATTGGTGTTATCCTCTTTACCACTTCCTCAGAGTCCATTATTCTTGATGTACAGTGGTTTGTGGATGCGTTCAAGCACATCATAACAGATGAAAGTCACGCAAAGCATGACATAACAAAACATTTTACCGATTGGAGAAAGTTCAATGCAAATGGAATTTTGCCAAAGAATCTAGTGAAAGAAATATGGAGAGGATCGGAGTCACTCACTAGATACACGGAGGATTTAATTTTTCACTTGATCAGGCTTGGAATGATTGCTGAAATAGAAAAGGGAGAAAAATACTATGTCCCTTGTATGAACAAACAGAAGTATAACACGAAAGTCTTGAACAAGTGTGCTTGTTCTTACATTGTCTGCTTCACTTTTCAATATCTACCATTGGTGATTTACCATCGCTTAGTTGCTACATGCATGACAGAGGAAGGCTGGAGGATTTGGGATGGCAACGATCAGAAGGAGACCGCAAACACAAGTAAATGCGTGTTTCACACCGCTGCCATACTTCAAGGCAAAGACGATCTCAAGATCCTAATAGGGATAACAGAAAACAAACACAATTTGTATGATGAGAAACACGAGAATAGATATCCTTATTCTATAGAAATACAGGGATTTGTATTAGAAAATCAAACGATGCAACCACAGTTCGCAAGAAGCAAACTAAAACGAATCAGAGAACATTTAAAAGATTTAACTTCATGTTTTGGAGCAAATCGTGACAGGGCCTTCAAGATTGGATATAGGTGTTCAATCACCCCATTTTCTGACACTCCTGATTCCCACATCATTTTACTGTCTGAAAAAGAATGCACAACATGCAGGAAATCTGTAAATGTCGACGACATGCGATCCTTTTGGATGGTCTGTATATTTCTTTAATTTGCACTAATGGCATACAGTTTATTTTTGGATAAGTTAGGATTTCGAATATCCTTTCAAATGAGAGTTTTTCGATAATTTATAAGATTGTAACATCACTTTGATTATTAAACAGTTGATAATAATAGCTGTTTAACTCCTTAAGATATTAATGTAACCAAAAGGCTTACCATGAGAGTGTTATTTCAGTGATCGCTTATAACATAATGCAATTGGTATTTTATGTAGATTTTATCACCACGCATCGATTACACTTGATGTCTTATGTCATCAGAATATGATCGGTGTTTTACACGTCTTTATGAAATGACTATCAATTTCAAATAGATCACAAGTCTATTTTCAGTGATGCTTCTCGCGATATAACGTGATAATAAATTCCTCGCGAGATATACCAATAAATATATAACTGGGTTTTTTTTTCTACTTGAGTTTAACATCAAATTATACCAAACGAAAATGATCTCCATTTTTTATGATTTCTTGTATAACTTTGTTTTACAATACAACCTGTGTTTGGGTCAAATGCTGTCTGACGTGTTTCATGCCAATTGTTATGCCGTTCTTTACACAATGATTTTGACTACGGGTTACGCAGTTTATCTGATCAAGGTATATGGTTCACAGGTGATGTTACCGGTCGGAAGGGGGTGCTTACTCATTCCAGGTTTCTGATTCCACCTCTAGTATGTCCAGAGGTTCATGTTTACCCAACTCTTTATTCTATATTCCTAGTAGGATTTATGAAATTGAGCTCTCTTAGTTATCTTTCATTTTCAATGATTTTTCACTTTATGAAAGACAGTGGTAACACCGAGTTGTTAATTTGCTGTTAACATATAAACTCCGTTTACCTGATCAGGATATAGGGCTCACGGCGGGTGTGACCGGTCAACAGGGGATGCTTACTCCTCCTAGGCACCTGATCCCACCTCTGGTGTGTCCAGGGGTCCGTGTTTGCCCAACTATCTATTTTGTATTGCTTGTAGGAGTTATGAGATTGATCACTGTTCGTTATCTTCACCTTGCATGTAAACATACAGTAAAGCATTGGATACATGTCTGAAGCCAGTGTGGTAGACTGTTGTCCTATTTTTTTAATTATTTAAATAAAAATGATCTTAAATATTTGAAAAATAGAAATCCGACGGGGTGAATCTGTAATTTATGAGTTTAGAATTCTTTTTGTCTCACAGGATGACGCTAGATCCGAGAATGACATATTTCACATTGATGAAGAGAAACAAGAGAGAAAAAATAAAGATGAAGACAATGAAACTCAACTTAAAATACAACACGCTGACAACGTTAGCAGTAAGTGATTTGATAACTACCAGTCTTGCGTTACATGTATTTGATGAACATGATGTTTACATATTCCGTTGTCCACAGGGCTTTAGTAATTCGAATTCTTTTCTGTTTGCTTATTTTTTATTATGACGCCGTTGTTGTTTCCCCTTATGTCTTCTCTGCCTATTTTTTGTGGGTGTCCAAATCTAATTAAAATCAGATCCTAGGATACCCTCACAATCGCTATAATAGGATCTGATATAACCGCATTGGGGGTCATGTCCTCATGACGTTTTGTTTGGATGAGAACTATCAGGCAGTCATATTGCGTCATACAGACAATGATGGCTATTCAAGCGGTTCCCGGAAATTCGTAAACAAGTACAGTTAATTGCATTCCCACTAAGTTTATTCTACACTATAAAATTGTTGTTCTCACATAAGGAATTTTAAATTTTAGCAATAATGCCGAATCTATTTCGTTCATACAAACAACAAAACGTACGATATAAAATACACACAAATCAAATTAATTCTGAATTGCGATGTATGCATGAATAGGGGTGGGTATGATTTGAATAGTTTTCAAGATGATTTACTTATTTAACGCGAGGAATATAACGTTAGTCGACGTAAACGGTGCATTGTGACGTCACCTCTAGTTGCGATGTTTTTTTTTCAAACCAAACAATCACAGCCATTTTCCCTGAATTGTGAACACCGACGCGCTGATTGGCTAACATAGAGTTCACAAGAAAATGACCCCTAATCGGGTTATGTCAGATCTTCTTACGCAAAGTATACGGCGCGGACCTAAGAAGTTTGATTTTAATCAGATTTTGGGTGTCCGCGTGTGTGCATCTATGTGTACGAAAAGACAGTTCACTGACACAATGTAAACCTTATACGGTACCAATTTTGATGCACCAGATGCGCATTTCGACAAATAATGTCTCTTCAGTGATGCTTAACCGAAATGTTTGAAATCCGAAATAACTATGAAGTTTTAGAGCTAAATATAGCCCAAAAACAGCGTACCAAAATAAGTGGAGCCAAATTCGTCCAAGGATAAGAGCTATGCACGAGGGAGATAATCCTTAATTTTGAAATGAATTTCTAAATTTTATAACAGCAATTAAATATACATCCGTATTTTCAAGCTAGTAACGAAGTACTTAGATACTGGGCTGTAGAGACCCTCGGGGACTAACAGTCCACCAGCAGAGGCCTCGACCCAGGGGTCATAATGTAAAACTTATACGGTACCAGTTTTGATGCACCAGATGCGCATTTCGACAAATAATGTCTCTTCAGTGATGCTCAACCGAAATGTTTGGAATCCTAAACTACATAAAAACCCTTACAAACAAAGATACATTCCTGGATCCATTAAGTGCTCTACCAATCCTCTATATTTGTTCCTTACGACAATATTAACAGCTGTGAAGGAGAAACTTCAAACTTACCGTATATTCATATCTAGTGATCAATCATTCAAAAACTTACTTTGTTAAGCACCACTCTGATTCCACGAACAAGTACTCTGAAGTTGAAATAAAAAATATGCTAGATTTCCTTATTGACGATATCTTCCTCGTCTTTGGTGATCAGGTCTGTTGGAATTCCCATGGGCACGAATTGCGCTCCTTTGTTAGCTGACCTGTTTCTATATTTATATGAAGCAGAACTTATTCCAATACTTCTATGTAATATGAAAAAATCTTTCAATTTGGTCTTCAATTCGACATTTAGATATATCGACCTCGTTTTGTCTATCAACAATAATAACTTTCATTTATATATGTCGATTTGATATATCCCTGTAAGCTCGAAATAAAGGACACCACAGAGTCGCTCAGAGTCGCTTCATACTTAAATATTTTATTGAAAGTAGACATTAACGGCAAACTGACAACTCAACCGTATCACAAACGGGATGATTTCAACTTCTCCATCGTCAACTTCCCATACTTATGTAGAAATATTCCATTATCACCTGCATATGGTGTTTATATATCTCAACTGATTCGATATGCAAGAGCTTGTTCTGCGTATAGTCAGTTTTTAAATCGCGGTAAGCTACTAACAAACACGTTGATGGTACAGGGGTTTCAACAGTCTCGATTCTATAATCGTTATAACGATCTAGTTCGTCAATACAACCTCATTGGGTCAAATGCTGTCTGACGTGTTTCATTCTGATTGTTGTGTCGCCTGCGTTACACGCAGTGGCGACATATAGGGATCACTATCCGTCTTCTTGCGTCGTCCTGCGTCGTCGTCTGGTGTCGTCGTCACCAAAAATTTCTGTCACAGTTTTCTCAAGAACCACATGGGGCAACTCCCTGATATTTGGCACAGAGCATCAGTGTGGCCAACTGTATTGTGTAAGATATTTTCGAATATGTCCCTTATCAACTTCCTGTTTGCCGGGACTAAGAATTTTTTTACAGCAAAAAAATTTTTTGCTTAAGATTTTATTTTATGATTAACTGAAGGACAGTATTTTTATGTACAAAAGGACAGTATTTGTAATTCCCATACTGAAGGACAGTATATGTGATTTCAAAACAGCACTAATTATGATTTTTATTGAGAAACAGTAAATTGAATATATAAAAAGACAACAAGACTAAGCAGTACACCCAACAGATAATTACTTATGGTTATTACCATTGTATTGAAGAGTACAGTAACAGGTTGGTACATATTTTCAAACATATGTTTTCATTCAGCCTACAATTTAATAAATATCTTAATTTCAAACAGATTCTCCCACAAATTCCATTGCATAATAATGTCTCATCTTTCAATTTCAATTAAGTTATCGTTAAAGAATGTTTAGTAATTCTCAAAACCTTTAAAAGGAGTATTAAACTGACAAAAACCATTTGAATAATTTACTTTTTCAACATTATACGTGATATATTACATATAGAATGAACTATGCAGGCGACACATGTCTTCCGGGGAAGACTTAATACTGCGTTAAGCCGTTCTTGGCACACTGATTTTGACTGCGGATAATTCCGTTTACCTGATCAGAATATAGGGCTCACGGCGGGTGTGACCGGTCAACAGGGGATTCTTACTCCTCCTAGGCACCTGATCCCACCTCTGGTGTGTCCAGGTGTCCGTGTTTGCCCAACTATCTATTTTGTATTGCTTGTAGGAGTTATGAGATTGATCACTGTTCGTTATCTTCACCTTTCATGAAAAAAAAACCCAAAAAAGTGAATCTACACTATGTGAGGAAACTTCATGCGAAATTCAACTTTTCTGACCTAGTTACATTGTACTACTGTCAATGTTTTTTGTACAATAATATTCTTGTATAACTTGGAATTCATGCAATCACCCGATCTGCCGGGACACACAAATTTAGTAAATTTATGAGTATTTTATAATAAAATAGACCAAACAAAAATTGATAATCACCATCTTTTTTTTTATTAAAGTATCACTCGTATGGAAGAGGGAATAAAAAATAATTTTAGATTTAATTTAATGACCTGATTCAAACAAACTATTGTCAACATGTCTTGCGATAGCAAAAATGTCTTGTATGTCATTACTTGTCCTGTATGGAAAGAATTTTATATTGGGAAAAAAAGCAACCCGCTTCGAGCTCGCATGCGGGTCCATAAACAGCAAATCCACAATCCGGAATACAGGCAAATTCAACTTCGTGAACATTTAGATGTTTGTAGACAAAAATAATTCAATATATTTCCATTTTACAAGTTTACAGGTGAAAGTGATATTCAGAAACGTGAATAGGAAAAAACATTTCATTAATACAAGGTGAAGATAACGAACAGTGATCAATCTCATAACTCCTACAAGCAATACAAAATAGATAGTTGGGCAAACATGGACCCCTGGACACACCAGAGGTGGGATCAGGTGCCTAGGAGGAGTAAGCATCCCCTGTTGACCGGTCACACCCGCCGTGAGCCCCATATCCTGATCAGGTAAACGGAGTTATCCGCAGTCAAAATCAGTGTGCCAAGAACGGCTTAACAATCGGTATGAAACACGTCAGACAGCATTTGACCCAATGCGAGGTTGTATTGACGAACTAGATCGTTATAACGACCATAAAATTTGCGAAATGCTGACTTCAATCGAGACTGTTGAAATCCCTGTACCATCAACTTGTTTGTCAGTAGCTTACCTCGATTTAAAAACTGACTATACCCAGAACAAGCTCTTGCATATCGAATCAGTTGAGATATATAAACACCATATGCAGGTGATAATGAAATATTGCTACATAAATGTGGGAAGTTGACGATGGAGAAGCTGAAATCATCCCGTTTGTCATACAGCTGAGTTGTTAGTTTGCCGTTAATGTCTACTTTCAATAAAATATCTAAGTATGAAGCAGAAGTGTGTTCAAACTTGTATGTTCAAACCTAAACTCAATAAAATTCAGTTTAACGTTATCATATTTGTAAATGAAAATGTTTTCACGCATTACTTTATAATGACATCACCGTAAACACTATGTTTTAACGTTCAGTGTCTTATGACGTCTAAATTTGTTTTGCTTTACTATGACGTCACAATGAACAATACGTTTCAACATTCAGTATGTAATGACATCTAGATTTGTTTAATTTAAACGTTCCGCTGTTTGTGACTTAACGTCGCTATGTTACTAAATGTAAAGCTTCTGGAGATTTTAAATGAAAGAACTAAAGCTTTACTAAACGTATTCGTGTTTAATTTTTATGTTTTACCCACACACACACACACACACACACACACACACACACACACACACACACACATATATATATATATATATATATATATATATATATATATATATATATAAATAATGTATTTTGACAGTCGTACTTATGTAATTTATATCCAATGATGTTTATCAAATGCAGATTAATTCCTTCAGCCTATTAGTAAGCAAGTAAAATGTTATTATTCTTTTGTAGTTTTTGAATCAAACAACAAAACGAGAAATAGACGTGTAGAAAATGGCAACTTTCCTGCAGGTAAGTTTTCGTTTCTAAAATCATTTTTATACCCCCGAGATCGAAGATCAGGGGGCATATTGTTTTTATCCTGTCTGTCATTCTGTAATTCTGTCTGAAACTTTAACCTTGCTAATAACTTTTGAACAATAAGAGATAGAGTTTTGATATTTCACATGAGTATTCCTTATGACAAGACTTTTCCGTGGGTACCAACATTTTTGACCCCGTGACCTTGACGTTTGACTTACTTTTTGAAAACTTTAACCTTGCAAATACCTTTTGAACATTAAGTGATACAGCTTTGATATTTCACATGAGTATTCCTTGTGACAAGACCTTTCCGTGGGTACCAACATTTTTTACCCTGTGACCTTGACCTTGGAATTTGACCTACTTTTTGAAAACTTTAATCTTGCTAATAACTTTTGTACAGTAAGAGATATAGCTTTGATATTTCACATGATTATTCCTTGTTACAAGATCTTTCCGTTGGTATTGAACCTTTTGACCTTGAAATTTGACCTACTTTAATTTTTTTTGCATTGGTCATGACTTCTAAATGGTAAATATTAGAGTTTTCATATTGTACATGGGCATTTCTTTTGACAAGATCTTTCTACTGGTACCAAGATATTTGCCCTTGTGACCTTAGCCATCTTCAGAATTGACCGTTATCGGGGGCATTTGTGTTTCAGAAACACATCTTGTTGAGAATTCAAAGCCGTTTTCTTAAAATAACTGATTCATTGCGTAACATACCTAAATCGATATGGAGAGCTTGTTGTGCATACAGTCTGTTTCTAAACGGAAATAAGCTACTGACTAATAAGATGATATTACAGGAATGTCAACAGTTATTTCGTAGGTCTGCAGGGTCAATCGGGGATCCTTACTCCTCCTAAGCACCAGACCCCGCCTCTGATTTGTCATGAGGTCCGCTTTAGTCCTGCTCTTAATTTTGTATTCTTTTTAGGATTTCTGAGATTTATTAATGTTCGTTATCTTTCTCTATTCATTTTGTAGACTAAATGGTCGTTACAATTATGGTATTTGTAAATATAAGGTGAGGATAACCAACAGTGATCAATCTCATAACTCCTACAAGTAATGGAAAATAGATAGTTGATAATAGATACAAACAAATACAACTTGCCATAAGGACAAATTTTGTATGATGAGTTGTATAACAACGGTAAAGACGCACTTGACAATGCACTTCTCATCTTTGCGTATAAAGATATGCATTATAAGGCTCACGGTGTAATTGGTCAACAGGAGTTGTTTACTCCTCCTCTGTACTTGATCTCGCTTCTTGTTTTTACAATTGCTTGTGTTTATTCTGCTTTCAATGTTGCATTCTGTACGATTTATGACAGTTGGTTGTATAGTGTTGAGCGTCGCTGATTCCACGCACAAGTACTCTCAAGTTTTAATTAAAGATAGGCACAATTCGTGCCTATGACAAATCCAACAGACTGTTGGAAGACCTGCTCACCAAGGACCACGAAGTTATTGTCAATCAGGAACTCCAGCATATTTCATTTTTCAACTTCAGAGTACTTGTGCGTGGAATCAGAGCGGTGTTTAACAAAGTAATGTTTTGGATGACTGATCATTAGTCTATGCATACTTTGTGTGTAATAAAAATTAGAAAAAGATTCTTTTATGAATATATAACCAAGAATTGCATTTGAGGAACACAAAATGCAACGATATGACATGATTTTGTTGCACCAAACCCAGATATTAAATTTTCAACGAATATTAGACATTCTTTGCCAAAACACTTCTTTGGAGATGTATAAAGTTGTATGAAATTTTAACTTGCTATACACCTATGAAAGTTTAACTCGTTATGCACCTATGAAATTTCAACTCGCTATATACATATGAAATTTTAACTTGCTATATACCTATAAGATTTTAACTCGTTATATACCTATGAAATTTTAAATCGCTAAACAGCTATGCAATTTTAGCTCGCTATACACCTATGCATTTTAACTTGCTATAAGCCTGTCCGAAAACGTGAGTTATCTCTCTTTGTATTCTTACATTTAGTGTGAATATGGCAACTTCCGGGTAGTAACACAATTAGACTGCGCATATATTATAAGAGTTATATTAGTATGGGTGCTGTTCAAAATCGAAAACAATTGAAATCATTTGTACGAGAGAGTAAGAAAATGTTAATGGAAACAAAAAAGAATTTATTGATCGAGTAAGGTGTGATTTTTCGGGGGGGGGGTTGTTGTTGTTGTTCAAAAATTAAATTGGTAATCACGCAGACATTCATTTGTTTACATATGTCTCCAATAACGACTGACATAATTATGAACTTCTGATTCTCAAGAGATGATCGCAACTCATTAACTGAAAGCTCGGGTTTTTTCGAGGATCGACACGTGCAAAGATCTTGCATAACATGCCCCCCCCCTTTCCAAAAAAAAAATAAAAACCAATTGAATTAAGAAATCAACGCTCTCATTGTTTTATCAAGGCTAAAATTATTCCACCATTACCAATCGACTCTTTCAAATATAAACCAGATAGAAATGCTTGGGTAACTTTCTCTGGACGTGTTCATTCTGTGTGCAAATCATTTATACACTGCAGCATGAAGCTGGGCTTGTTAATATTAACTGATATGTTTAAAATGCAGTAAAATAGGTAGTTAAAAAATTCATTAATTTCGTTCAATATTGCTCGATTGAAATATTTTGCAGAGACCTGTGTGATCCGGGGGGGGGGGGGGGGGGGGAGGGGGTTGACATATTCTCAAATGTACTCTCTGGGGATAGGTAAGTTAAACCCCCAATAGAATGCTTTTGACGTCTCTGTATCTTCCGTCTTTTATTCGTTTTAGCTCCCTTCAAATGTACTTGATTATGTATAGGCACGTATCGTGTCAGAACAGAAATTGCAATGACAAATTTAGACCCCCCCCACCCCCCTTTCCGCCAAAAATCTACAAAATAATTTGTGTAAAACTCCAAATATTTTACCCAAAATGGCTGTATTTATAGGTACATACTCTTGCCAACTATAAATTCAGGGGGTTCAGTTATAGTTATTTTATTTTCAAAGCATTGCATACATGTGTAAATGTCAGTTTAAAGATGGTCTGTGACGATGAATTTCTTTATGGTTATACTGGTATTTGAAACTGTATAAAATTTGTGGGCAGACAGCTGGAAATCTGTCAGTGGCCTCTCACTTACAAGTACAGGGTGGGCTAAATTTTACTTGCCAATCGAAGGAGATGACATTTTCAGAATCCATAGGTGTCAGTCCGACATACCTAGACGTACATCGTGGCAGAACTTTTATCGATGAAATGTACTACATTGATATTGAACATTTTATTATAAATCTGACTGTATTAAAACACGGGCTAAAGACCCTGAGGAGATTTAGGCAGTATATGATACATGTATATACTAATTTCAGTCATAAAACACGTGAAATAAGAGGGGGGTATTTAGAATAATCTAACTGCGTCTCGGGACAGGCCCGCCGTAGGGAATTACATACTTTAACGATAGAACACTCTATCGGGGAGGGGGGTTTCCTCTATTTACAACATTAATTTTCTATTATTTCTGCATGCAAAGTTGTTTATTTTTATGTGTATGAAGGAAACCTACGCATTGTGATTTTTTTAACGTAAACATATTCGTTGGCTTGATTGCTGTAAAATTATACAACAATATCTTTGCGGCCTTCTACACTGTTGACGCTTCTCGAATATACTATGGAAATTTTAAACTACTGTTACGCAAGCGCACTACGTTCCGGATCAAGGAAAGATACATGTAACTCATGTTTTCGGATTGGCCTATACACCTATAAAAATTTAACTCGCTATACACCTGTACAAATTTAACTCGCTATACACCTATGAATGGTTGGGTTTAGTTCCTATGGTATGTTTTATATTTTCTTCTATAGTGACATTAAACCTCTTCGTCTAATAATCATTCTACTGAAATGAAAGTTGAAATATCAATCTTATTTCCCCCCCAGATTCTCATGACAATAACGACAGTGTCCATGATGAAGGTAACCTTGTGTATTTGAATAATTATGCAACAAAGTATTATATGACGTCACATTCATGATCAATACAAAAACAGCTATCAATACAGTGTCATTAGTCAATATTTGAGATCTGTGGACAATGATAATTGACCGACTTTCAGTACGATATATGCATATATACGTCAACAGAAGCATGAAATTAGAGAAACCGGACGAAGTTAAATTTATAATCAAGAGCACAGTTAAAACCCCATCCATCCTAACCTTTGCAGGAATCGAAAAATTTAAAAATTTAACTCGCTATACACCTGTACAAATTTAACTCACTATGCACCTATGAATGGTTGGGATTAGTTCCTATGGTATGTTTCATATTTTGTTCTATAGTGACATTAAACCTCTTCGTCTAATAATCATTCTATTGAAATGAAAGTTGAAACATCGATCTTATTTTTTTTCCAGATTCTCATGAACCTGACAATAACGACAGTGTCCATAATGAAGGTAACCTTGTGTATTTGAATAATTATGCAACAAAGTATTCTGCGTCGTCTTATTCATGATCAATACAAAAACAGCTATCAATACAGTGTCATTAGTCTATATTTGAGATCTGTGGACAATGATAATTGACCAACTTTCAGTACGATATATACATATATATATATACGTCAGCAGAAACATGAAATGAAAGAAACCGGACGAAGTTATATTTATAATCAAGAGCACAGTTAAAACCCCATCCATCCTAACCTTTTCAGGAATCGGACAAACAACTTGCGCGTAACTTATCTATCACATTTCCAATTTGCAGTATCAACCAATTTCGAAATTCTACAGAAAAAATAACTCAAATCATGATCTTTGATCTTTAATCCCCTAGTGATTATTTTACAGATGAAAAAATCCCACTGTACCTTCTATTCCGAAATTTACTCCCGTATGGCAAATTCAAGTCACTGAAATTGATATTGCCTCCACGTGCCTTATTTGGTTTACGTCTTATTTGAGGGGAATTCACTCATGGGGATAGTCATCAACGTTTTGTGACTTGCTACACATTTTACAAATGCTGTCTAACGTGTTTCATAGCAATTGTTAGATCGTTCTTGGCAGACTGATTTTGACTACGGATAACTCCGTTTACCGATATAGGGTTCACGGCGGGTGAGACCGCTCTACACGGGATGCTTAATAATAATAATAATTGGTTTTATATAGCGCCTTTTCCAGCGTATGCTGCTCAAAGCGCTTTACAATAATCATTGTACTTTATTACCCCCGGCAGACCTTATATCATTCTAGAACTTTCTCAGCCTCCGAGGAAGCATACAGTGGAAGCTGCCATTACAAGCGCCAGAGCACTAACATTCTAACAATATATTTCACTGTCTATAGCCAGGTACCCCTTTTACACTTGGGTGGAGTGAGGAAATTCATGTAAAGTGCCTTTCCCCAAGGACACAACGTCAGCCCTGCCGCGGCCAGGACTCGAACCCACGACCTTTCGGTCGAGAGTCTGACGGCCTAACCACTAGGTCTCTGACGCCACCTCATCGGCACCTGATCACAGGGGTCTGTGTTTGCCAAACTCTCTATTTTGTATTGCTTATAGGAGTTTTGAGATTGATCGCTGTTCGTTATCTTCACCTTTCATATGCATAGCACTTTCAGCCACTGTTCGTTATCTTCACCTTTCATATGCATAACACTTTCAGCAGAGGGGTCCTTTATCATTTGCACACCAAATGCGAAACTGAGAATGGTGCACCACCAAGTATATGTATTTAATTCAGATTTTATTTTGTTGAATTCGAAAGTAACACTTGTATCGAATGACGATAACGCATGCAAAGACTTTGTTAACTGTGTTTTGTCAAGATCAAGCAGTGGCGTAGCTTCCATTGAGTCAACCGAGGCAGCTGCCTCGGTAAAAAAAAACCCCACCTTTTACGTTGTTAAAATGTAGATAGCTTCTGGGGGGCGCAGCCCCCCAGACCCCCTGCCTCGGTCATATTCGAACCCAAGCTACGCCTATGTCAAGGATTTAAAATGTATACCGTAGGATATGTATGTAAAACACTGCTTATTTACAGGTATCATCAATTCTTGTTGACAGAAGAAAGTGCACTGTAAACATTTCGATCAGATTTAATTGTTATTCACAAATCTAAAACGGTTGATGACAACTGAGATTACTTTGATTTACCTGAGCAGCAATGTATTTGATCATCGCCTGAATCCGCACGTCTCTCAACTGATTCGTTATGCGAGAACTTGTTCTCCATAAGATAATATTTAAAATATATATATACAGGTTACTGGCAAAGAAGTTAATGTTAAAGTCAGCAAATGCAATATGTCATCTGGTGAAATACTATTTGATATGTGAAAGGCTAAGATAACGAACAGTGATCAATCTCATAACTCCCATAAGCAATATGAAATAGAGAGTTGGGCAAACACGGATCCCTGGATATACCAGGTCGTCCTTTATATACCGTACTCATTTTGACAACATATTACTCCGTTTACCCGATCATGATAGAGGGCTGACGGCGGATGTAGCCGGTCAACAGGAAATTTCCATGGACATAAATTGTGTACCTTTAGTAGCCGACATAGTTTTATATTGTTATGAGTCACAATTTCTACTTGAGAAGAAAACAAAAAACAACTATTTTTGCTGTAGCCTTCAGCTCAACATTACGTATTTCTTTCGAAATAAGACACGAAATAATCTTACTTGGCTGTTTCATATTTGATGATTGTGAAAGGTGAAGATAACGAACAATGACCAATCTCATAATTCAACATATATGGTTATGGCAAATTAACAACTCAACTTCATGACAAACGATATGATTTCACGTACTCCATTGTCAGCGTTTCATATTTACGGAGCAATATTCCATGATTACGGGGAAACGGTGTGTACGATTCGATTCACGATAAAGAAGTTCTTGTTACAGGTGTTTCAGGAGTCTTCTCTGAAGTCAGAACTTCGAAAATCCTGTGGGTGTTATGATAATCTTATTTGCAATTTCAAATACTGTCTGACGTGCTTCTTATCAATTGTTAGACCGGTCGTTGCATACTAATTTTGACTATGGATTACTCTGTTTATCTAATCAAGATAGAGAGCTAACAACGGGTGTGACCGGTCAACAGGGGATGCTTACTCCTCCTTGGCACCTGATCCCACCACCTCTGGTGTGTCCTGGGGTCCATGTTTGCACAGCCCTTAAATATGTATTATTTATGCGATTCATGAGTTGATCCATTGTTCGTTATGATATTTTTTTCTTGCATAAAATGAATGATAATTCTAAAGCAGTTTCATGTCCACAGGATTTGATTAAGTGGCCGACCTACTTCATGGTTATTTAAAATTTTGAAATATTTTTCACGGTTAACAGAAACATGCATAGCATCTAACAATTAGTGCATGATAACATGATAAGAATGTACATGAAAAGACAAAAAATAATTTTAAAAGCATTTACATACAATAAAAATATTTGG